>NC_091762.1:38256476-38451103 GCF_029378745.1 Bos indicus | reverse complement strand
TGAAAAGACTCTGATGCTGGGAGGGATTGGGGGCAGGAGAAGGGGATGACAGAGGATGAGATGGCTTGGATGGCATCACTGACTCGATGGACGTGAGTCTGGGTGAACTCCGGGAGTTGGTGATGGACAGGGAAGCCTGGTGTGCTGCGATTCATGGGGTTGCAAAGAGTCGGACACAACTGACTGAGCAACTGAACTGAACTGAACTGAACTGAACCATATAATATAATGTCTGCTTGTTTTCTAGAAATATTATAAGCCAAAATTTCAAGAATCTTCCTAGGATAATCCATTTAAAGCGTAAAATATTCTCTCACTCTTGATTAAAATCCATACATGGGTTTCTCCACTTTCCAGGAATAAAATTTGTATTTTAATTTTATTGTCATGACAATACAATCTTATTGGAGTAGTGCTATTTTTAGGCTTTGGTCTCATCCACCTCACTATGTCTATTATTCTTCAGTCATTCTGGAAATTCTCTTCACACCCTGTTGCCCTCTACTTGTAATAGACTCCCTGCTGAAGTACACCTTCCTCTGAGTCCTTACCCTTTATAACTCTCCTGTGTTATGCCTCAGAATATATTACCTTCCTCTGCTCCTTTTGCAACATAATTTCAATGCTACTATAAAATATATAAAATTGAATTTTTCTTTTTGTTTCCACTATTGTATGGTGAAAGGAAGAAACTGCATGTGTATTCCTATATTTACATTTGTTCATTTCTGCGTTCGTGCTCTTAGAACACACGGTGAAATTAGATTAAATTTATCCTTTATTGCACTTTATCTACTAGGGTAAACATTAGGCAATTTTTACTTTACGTTAAAATACACTATTTTAAATTCATTTCACACTTACATGAATTTCATGTTTCACTTGCTCTAATAAATATTTTTACATCTAAAGACTTCTCATCCTGGGCATCTATAGATCAGTGTGCACTTAAACTTTAATATATGTAAGATTTTCAGTTCCTATGCATATAACAATTGATTAAAACTTGCAATCACTTTTGAAAAGAAAAAATATAGGTTGTGAGAATAAGTTCTTGCAATATTAATAATTCTACAGAAATTTCCCTTGTAGTATATTTAAAATATTGTATTAACAATTAAATCATTAGTCACAGTCAGAATCAAAATCTGCAGCAAATATTTCTTAAGATGTTTATGATTTTATATATGTATATATATATAGTTAAATCGTTGTTTACGATTAAACAAATCTTTATGATTATATATATTCAATAGATATATATAACTTCTGCTACTACAAGGATAATGAAAACTACAGATATGGTACTTTAAATAGTATGACCAATTTAAACCTTACAGCCAGGCAGGCTTGAATTTACAGTATATAAAGCTAAAGAAAATCTAAAATCGTGGTTGTACATAATACTTTCCAGAAGGTTTTTATATGTGTGTGTATATGTGTGTGTGTGTGTGTGTGTGTGTATATATATATATATGTTAAAACATATAGGTTTTTATATGTATGTTAAAGTATATATTTTAAAGAGGTTTTTATATGTGTATCTGTAATGCATTATGTACAACCACGATTTTAGATTTTCTTTAGATTCATATACTATAAATTCAAGCATACCTAACTGGCTGTAAGGTTTAAACTGGTCATACTATTTAAAGTACCATATCTGTAGTTTTCATTATCCTTATTGTAGCAGAAGTTTCGGAGAAGGCAATGGCAACCGACTCCAGTACTCTTGCCTGGAAAATCCCATGGACGGAGGAGCCTGCTGGGCTGCAGTCCATGGGGTCGCTAGGAGTCAGACAGGACTGAGTGACTTCACTTTCACTTTTCACTTTGATGCACTGGAGAAGGAAATGGCAACCCACTCCAATCTTCTTGCCTGGAGAATCCCAGGGATGGGGGAGCCTGGTGGGCTGCCGTTTCTGGGGTCGCACAGAGTCAGACACGACTGAAGTGACTTAGCAGCAGCAGCAGCAGTTTTGCTTCTGTTCCATACCAATCCTCTTGCATCTATCAATAGAATTTATCACAGTGGATCACAAAGCATAATCTTCTCAATTATTCTCTCCATCTCTGAGACTAAGGACAGGGTGTTTCATGTTCCATTTATTCTCTTGTGGAGCATTTGTTTCAGGCAGTTTATATTCATGCTTCATGTATTGTTAATTCTTTCCCATATTTCTTTTTGACACTGAAGCTGTGGATATTAATCCTGCCAAAGCAATGCATTGTTTTCATTTTTTTAAATGTATTTACCTCCTTCAGATGTTTGGCTTTTATTTCATTTGATCTCTTTAAAAAAAATTCCACTGGAAAATTGTTCCTATTCAGTCTGATTTTTAAAAAAAAAGCAACACATTTCTTCATGTAATTTACACTTTACTGTTTAAAAGGATAGATAAGAAACAATATTTACCCTGTTATTTTTTTAGTACTCTATATTGTGTGTTCTCAGGGTTTATGCAAATACCTTATGTTAAATCTTGCAGATACTGCAAAATGCTTTAGAAACAGTATTAATATTTTTCTTGAAATGGTGAAAAAAACAGTAATAATCAAAAGTAAACAAAAACTTTATTTTATGGTAATAATGCTTAGAAAATATGTAAAATGTATATAGTCAAAATATTGTTTAGTGATATTTTTGTTTTATCAAAATATTCTATTAGCATTGTATTTCTATTGAAAATGAATTATTGCATACACAGAAAAGTGTATGGTTCATAATTGTAAAGCTTGACGAACTTTCACAAAGTGAATTCATCTGTAAAGCAATCACCTAGATCAAGAAACAACATATTTAACAGAACCTTCAAAGCTCCCTTATATTTCTTTCCTGTTACAAGTCCTCTCGCCAAGGGTAACTAATATCCTTATTTCTAAATCTACATAGATTCATTTTGCCAGTTCTATAATTCTGTCCAGATTTAATCATTGTTTTCTTTAATTCAATGTTATGATTTTAAGAGAAATTCACTTGTACTAATAATTATCAAATTTCACTACATAGTTGCTTGGCTCAACTCATTGCAACCCCATGGACTGTAGCCTGCCAGGCTCCTCTGTCCATGGAATTCTCCAGGCAAGAATGCTGTAGTGGGTAGCCATTCCCTTCTCCAGGAGATCTTCCTGACCCAGGGGTCAAACCCCTGTCTTGCACATTGCAGGTAGATTCTTTACCATCTGAACCACCAGGGAAGCCCTATATAGTAGAAATCCATGTGTAGTGAGGTATCGAGAGAATGAGAGACTTGCATAATGCAAATTAGCTGACAATCATTATTTTGTATCTTTTAATATAATGTAACATATTATGGTTCACTTTTGCTCTACTTAATATGTGCACTTTGTAATTTATTGTTAATTAAACTAACTTTCAAAAAATGTTCAAGTAACTTAAAAAGAACCAGGTAAAGAAAAAAAATAATATTGAGTATACAACATTTATCTTTAACAATGCTACTTACTTTAACATCTTTTTATTTGATATTAGTATTGCCACATTGGCTTTCTTTAGTGTTCACAAAATAACTCTTTCCATCTTTTTCCTTTCATCTTTATGTAACATCATTATATTTAAAATATATCTCTTGAAAGCAGCACATAGTTTGACTTGTCTTTAATCAAGTTTGACAATATTAATCTTTACATGGATAATTTGTTGAATATATATTTAATGCAATTTCACTGTTGAGTTTATGGCTATCATATTACAATTTTTTATCAGTTTATCAGTTTTATATTCTGCTTTCCTCTTTTCTTGTCTTATTTTAGATTTTTACTTATCAAATACAAAGAAGACAGTCAGGAAAGCATAGCCCAGTATCAGTCTCATCAGTAGTGAAAGAAACAAGAAACAAGGTGGAATGAAAGTCAGACTCATTGGTGTATTACTCAATATTTGCTATGGAAACACACAATCCCAAATTGATTATGGATAACAATAACAAGCAGCTCTTTCATCTTTTCTTTAGGTCATCTCATTTTAGGACTTGAAATGAAGGAGCTGTCCAACCACTCAAGTTAATTTAAAATCTTTTCACAGATTTAGAGTACAACCTGTTTTGTTCACAGTCCATGATCAAAACAGATCACAATCGCCAAATTCACAATCACAAATTCAAATGTACTAAATCTGGAAAATATACTCTGTCTACACCAAGAGCAATGAGAGAGAATATAGTTGTGAAAAAATAATATACTTTACCAAAACCTGGATTGTGAGAGGAGTAGAAAGTTACATTTTCTGGCACATACAGAATAGATACCGGATACACTCTCCCTCTAAAATAATTAAAATAAAAAATACTATAAATGCTTGATTGACATAACAAGCATGCTTTTATTTTTTATATATATTTTATTTTATTTTTAACTTTACAATGTTGTATTGGTTTTGCCATATATCAACATGAATCCGCCACAGGTTTACACGTGTTCTCCATCCCGAACCCTCCTCCCTCCTCCCTCCCCGTACCATCCCTCTGGATCATCCCAGTGCACCAGCCCCAAGCGTCCATTATCAGGCATCGAACCTGGACTGGCAACTCATTTCATATATGATCTTATACATGTTTCAATGCCATTCTCTCAAATCATCCCACCCTCTCCCTCTCCCACAGAAATAAGACTGAAAACCAGAAGCAGGAGGCTTAAGTCCAAACCCTGACTCCAGGAAACTCCTGACTCCAGGGACCATTAATTGACAGAAGCTCATTAAACGCCTCCATACCTACACTGAAACCAGCACCACACAAGGGCCAACAAGTTCCAGAGCAAGACATACCACGCAAATTCTCCAGCAACACAGGAACACAGCCCTGAGCTCCAATATATAGGCTGCCCAAAGTTACTCCAAAACCATAGACACCTCATAACTCATTACTGGACACTTCAATGCACTCCAGAGAGAAGAAATCCAGCTCCACCCACCAGAACACCGACACAAGCTTCCCTAACCAAGAAACCTTGACAAGCCACCTATACAAACCCACACACAGTGAGGAAACTCCACAATAGAGAACTCCACAAACTGCCAGAATACAGAAAGGACACCCCAAACTCAGCATGCTTTTAAATAGAGTTAAATTTATCAAAAGTTAAGGACAAAATCCAACACCCATAAAATAAAGGGTAACTTGCAATTTTCAGACACCGTTTGATTTCTCAACTTAAGCCAGAGAGAGAGCCCAGGGTTCTTGACAGGATAGACATAGCTCCAGTCAAGACAGAGGTGATCCAGGAAAGCTCTGGCCTTACTTGTAGGTATAGTGTGAAGAATTTGTTCCTCCACTAAGTCATATCTGACTTTTTGTGACCCCATGAACTGCAGAACACCAGGTTTCCTTTTCCATTACTACGTCCCTGAGTCAGTGATTCCATCCAATAATCTCGTCCTCTGTTGCCCCCTTCTCCTCTTGCACTCAATCTTTCCCAGCATCAGAATCTTTTCCAATGAGCTGACTCTTTGCATCAGGTACCCAAAGTATTGGAGCTTCAGCTTCAACATTAGTCCTTCCCATGAATATTCAGGGTTGGTTTCCTTTAGGACTGACTGGTTTGATCTCCTTGCAATCCAAGAGACTCTCAAAAGTATTCTCCAACACCAAAGTTCAAAAGCAACAATTCTTCAGTGCTAAGCCTTCTTTCTTTACAGTCCAACTCTCACATCCATACATGACTAATGGAAAAACCATAGCTTTGACTACATGGCACTTTGTCGGCAAACTGACATCTCTGCTTTTCAATATGCTAAGTTTGTCATAGCTTTTCTTATGAGGAGCAAGCATCTTTTGATTTTATGGCTGGACTCACCATCCATACTGATTTTGGAGCCCAGAAAAATAAAATCTGTCATTGTTTCCATTTTTACCCCCATCTATTTGCCATGAAGTGATGGGACTGGATGCTATGATCTTCATTTTTTCTTTTTTTTTTTCTTCTAATTTTATTTTATTTTTAAACTTTACATAATTGTATTAGTTTTGCCAAATATCAAAATGAATCAATGATGAGTTTTAAGCCAGCTTTTTCACTCTTTTCTTTCACCTGCATCAAGAGGCTCTTTAGTGAAGGATAGAAAGGCATATTCTGATCAGCGTGTTTCTGTAAGAATATCAAATGTGCAAACTCTCCAGGTGGGTCTTTCAATCCAAAAAAGCCACCCATGTGACATGTGTAACCTGATCTTCAAAGGCATTTTGCAGCTGGCTGGCCAACAGGGAGCACCTCCTGGGCAGCAACCATATCCATGTAAATCATGTGGGAAAACCCTCTGGTTCAGTGTAAACCTTGACCAAATCCAGAGGCAGCAGATTTAACTCTCTGTGGAGACTCAGTCCCCAGAAAAGAAAAGGTCTGGGCCTCCTCTGTGGATAGCTGCAGATGCCATGTTAGGGAAGGCCTGTATGTGCAGGGAACATAAGGAAGACTTCTTGGCTGGCTCTGGACTTGTCCAGAACTGTGCCACTCACAACTGGGAGAATCCATACAAGAGTGCTGAGTGTTAGGAGGTCCTTCACACCAGGCAAAGGGATTACCAATGCAGTGAAAGTGGGGAAGCTTATAGCCACAAAGAGGATTACGTTCAGTACCAGGAAATACACATAGGAGAAAAGGCTTATGAGTGTGTTGAACATGAGATGCTCTTTAGCCACAGCTCCTACTTTCTATCACACAGGAAAATTCACAGCAGAGTAATGCCTTATTAGTGCAATGACGGTGGGAAAAGTTTCAGCTACAACTCCAGCCTCAAAAGTTCCAGAGAACTTACACAGATTCAAGGTGTTCTGAGTGTGCCCAATGTGGGAAATCCTTTTGACAGAAAAACTCACTTCATTCAGCATCAGAGAATTCACACTGGAGCAAAACCTTATGAATGCAACACATCTAGGAAAGCCTTCGGTTGCAAAGACACACTTACACAGCAACAGAAAATTCTCAGTGAAGAAAAGCCTTCTATGTGCGGAAGTTGTGGGAAAGCTTTTATGCATAAAGATGTACTTCTTGAGCACCAGAAAATCTACACTAGACAGAAGTCTTGTGAGTTTGATGAATGTGGGAAATTCTTTAGCCACAGTTCTTACATTAAAATACATAAAGTAATTCACAGGGTAACAAAGCCTTTTGTATGCAGTGAATGTGGACAGCATACATCAGTAAGCCATACCTTAGTCAACACAAGAAAGGTCACACCATAGTAAAGCCTGTGGATGAACTGAATGTGGGAAATGTGCTGACAATGCCAGCCTCATTAAAGACCAAAGACATCACACTGAAGCAAGGCCTTATGTGTTCAGAAAATTCAGTCTTCTATAGGCTCTCCCTCCTTCCTTGGCCTATGAAAGTTCACAATGAAAAGAGGCCTCACGAATGTAGCAGTTTCAGTGCTGCTTTGCCTGCATTCACTAAGTTAATTTGGACCAGAACCTTCACTCTAGAGAGAGGCCTAAGAGAGTAGCGGGGAACATTCTTTATCCTTGCTCCACATAGTATGACTCACAAAAGAAAAATACTCTGAAAATAGCCTTTGCAATGGAACCACCAACTGGAAGTTGAACTTTATACATCCACATAGGGGAGATATGTCAAATACCAGGTATGTGGGATGCTTTCTGAAGCTACTTTATATTTTCTAACCTTCCCAGAACTGTCCCATGCCCTGAGGTGTATCATTGCTGGTGTCTAATGCAAAACTCCCACTTCTACCAGCAGATGGGCCATGCACTGTGTGTCTCTGACCCCAGTGTACTCAGGTTGAGGCAGACTGACAATCTGTCCTATTTCCTAGGGGGAATCATGAATGATATGGACCCACTGGTGATCCTCATTCTCTACCCTCTAGTGGTTTCAGTGTGGACATGACCCATCTCCTGCCAAAAAGATCTGAGTTAGAATCTGCTGCAGTTTTCCAAAGGTTTCCATTTTTTCATGGACAGTACTGATTCCATATGAGCTAGCTGAAATGGATTTCCTCAGCCTCTAATAAATCACTCAACCTCAGAACTGCCTGAACCACACGGATCTGACCTGTGCAATGAAAAAGCCTTAGTGTAAAAGCCTTTACCCTGTACTATTCAACTGGTGGGGTTGATTGAGAAAAAGAAATAGGCTTTCAGGAGACAGAACTCAGAGCTCATTTTCCCTTTCACATCTACAAAAGTTCTGATTGATTTCCACAGGTAAGAATAAAACTAAGACTGTGGGTTAAGCTAAACAGCTAAGCAATGTGGTAGGCACTAGCCAGGCTTCCCTGATGGCTCAGTGATGAAGAACTCACCTGCCAAGACAGAAGATGTAGGTTATTCCCTGGGTCAGAAAGATCCCCTAGAGAAGGAAAAGGCAACCCATTCCAGTATTCTTGCCTGGGAAATTCCATGGATAGAGAAGCCTGGTGGGCTACAGTCCATGGGGTGGCAAAAGAGTCAGACACAATTTAGTGACTAAAGAACAACAAAGGACAAAAGTCAGAACCCCCCAAATAAAGAGTGAACTGATACCAATAAGCTAATACTAAAGGTAAACTGACCTTGGGAAATTCTCAAATTTTGAGATCCAGACACTTGGGCTTTAATAACCATATAGATTATTAAAGACAAATACTTGGGTCTAACCAACTAACAGTACTTTAGATCCTCACAGACACCGAAAATGATACCCACTGAAAGAAAAAGACAGCTACAAAGTAATGGAGCTGCTGGGAAAGTAACTAAGGAAAAATTTCCTTTAGTTTAGGCTCTGAGTTTAAAAAATAAACAGTCCTCTGAGAATTTAAAATCACTGCTCTAGCCAGAAATTATTGCATGATATGTATTATCACATTACTTGGACATTATTATAACCTGGCCCTGTCGAATGAGGTGGCCCCATGCAGTAGAAGGGGGATACTTTCAGATATACTGAACAATATTCTCACTAACAGAGCTTAAATAAAGTATACAACTAAAACCAAAACAAACTACGATGAAAATCAAACAAAATGAAGAAATGCCCCAATTAGACATATAAGGACTTCAAACAGAATGATCAAAAGGTAAAATAAGACAGACTTAAAATTATTTAAAACTAAAAGGCTTAAAACCTAAAAATCAGTTCAGATCAGTCACTCAGTCATGTCCAACTCTTTGCAACCCCATGGACTGCAGAACACCAGGCTTCCCTGTCCATCAACAACTCCCAGAGCATACTCAAACTCATGTCCATTGAGTCGGTGATGCCATCCAACTGTCCCATTTTCTGTTGTCCCCTTCTCCTCCTGCCTTCAGTATTTCCAAGCATTCAGGGTCTTTTCAAATGAGTCAGTTCTTCACATCAGGTAGTCAAAGTATTGGAGGTTAAGCTTCATCATCAGTTCTTCCAATGAATATTCAGGACTAATTTTCTTTAGGATTGACTGGTTGATCTCCTTGCAGTCCAAGGGACTATAAACAGTCTTCTCCAACACCACAGTTCAAAAGCATCAATTTGTTGGCCCTCAGCTTTCTCTAGGGTCCAACTCTCACATACATTCATTACTAACAGAAAAACCAGAGCTTTGTCTAGACAGACATCTGTTGGCAAAGTAATATCTCTGGTTTTTCTTATGTTCTCTAGGTTGGTCATAGTCTTTCTTCCAAGGAGCAAGCATCTTTTAATTTCATGGCTGCAGTCACTCTGTGCAGTGATTCTGGAGCCCAAGGAAATAAATTCTGTCACTGTTTCCATTGTTTCCCAATCTATTTGCCATGAAGTGATGGAACCAGATGCCATGATATTAGTTTTTTGAATGTTGAGTTTTAACATGAGTTCAGCTTTTTCACTCTTGTCTTTAACTTTCATCAAGTGGCTCTTTAGTTACTCTTCCCTTTCTGCCATAAGGGAGGTGTCATCTACATACCCGAGGTTACTGATATTTCTCCCAGCAATCATGATTCCAGTTTGTACTTCATCCAGCCATGCATCTCACATGCTGTACTCTACGCAAAAGTTAAATAAACAGGGTGACAAAATACAGCCTTGACATTTTCCTTTCCCAGTTTGGAACCAGTCCGTTGTCCCATGTACGGTACCAACTGTTGCTTCTTGACTTGCATACAGATTTCTCAGGAGGCAGGTCAGATGGTCTAGTATTCTCATCTCTTGAAGAATTTTCCAGAGTTTGTTGTGATCCATACAGTTAAAGGCTTTATTTAGTGTACTCAATGAAGCAGAAGTAGATTTTTTTTTTTGGAACTCTCTTGCTTTTTCTATGATCCAGCAGATGTTGGTAATTTGATCTCTGGTTTCTCTACCTTTTCTAAATCCAGCTTGAACACCTGGAAGTTCTGGGTCACATAATGTTGAAGCCTAGCTTGGAGAATTTTCAGCATTACTTGGCAAGTGTATGAGATGAGTGCCATTGTGCAGTACTTTGAACATTTTTGGCATTGCCTTTCTTTGGAATAGGGATGAACTAACTGAACTTTTCCAGTCCTGTGGGCTCTGCTGAGTTTTCCCAGTTTGCTGGCACATTCAGTGCAGCACTTTCACAGCATCATCTTTCAGGATTTCAAACAGCTCAGCTGGAATTCCATCACCTCCACTGACTGTGTTCATAGTGATGCTTGCTAAGGTCACTTGACTTCAGACTCCAGGATGTCTGGCTCTAGGCGAGTGATCATACCATCATGGTTATCTGGCTCATTAAAATCTTTTTAGTATAGTCCATCTGTGTATTCTTGCCACCACCTCTTCTGAATATCTTCTGCTTTTGTTAGGTCCATAGCTTTCTATCCTTAATTGTGCCCATCTTTGCATGAAATGTTCCCTTGGTACCTCTGATTTTCTTGAAGAGATCTCTAGTCTTTCCCATTTTATTGTTTTCCTCTATTTCTTTGCATTGATCACTTAGGGAGGCTTTCTTATCTCTCTCCTTGATATTCTTTGGAACTCTGCATTCAGATGAATATATCTTTCCTTTTCCCCTTGGCCTTTGCTTCTTTTCTCAGCTATTTGTAAGGCCAGCTCAGACAATCATTTTGCCCTTTTGCATTTCTTTTTCTTGGGGGTGGTATTGATCACAGTCTCCTGTACAATGTTATGGACCTCTGTCCATAGTTCTTCAGGCACTCTGTCTATATCATATCTAATCCTTTGAATCCATTTGTCACTTCCACTGTATAACTGTAAGGGATTTAAAAGATATAAAAAATTAGAAAAATTTGAAATTAAATCAAATATTACTTCTTGTAGTTTAAAATAAGCAAATGTAAAACAACTGATTCCGGTTTTAGCTATTATTATAGATAATCCTGTAAATATTCTCACCTAAAGATATATATTTGTGTGTGTGTGTATATATATATATGCATATATTTGCTCATATTTTCATGTTTTTATCTCCTCTGGTTAAACACTTAAAATGACATTTCTTTGGTCATAATATATTTATACTTGATTTTATGAGAAATTAAAAATTTTATATTACTAACTTGTCTCCAAAATTGTTGTGCAATTCTGCATTCTTCCCAATAATATGTGAGCTCTATTCATTCCACATCTGCATCAATTTTGTCATTAGTCTTTTTTTAATATCGGCCATTAGAAATTAGAAAATGGGTGGATCATAATCATCTTTTTCATGTTACTATTTACCAACAGGTGAATAAATAAACTTTGCAATATCAGTATTAAAAAGATACACACTTTTGACATATTCAGCAACATGGCTAAATCTCAAAAAAATAAAACAGGCATAAAAGTGTAAGTGTGCTCTGATTCCATGTATATGACATTCTAGAAAATTCAAAATAGAAGATCAATGCTTTTCTTAATTCAAGAGCAGAAGGAGATTATCTGGGGGAAAAAAAAACAGGAAAAAATTGGATGACAGTAATATTCTATATGTTTATTGTTATGGTGTCATTGTTATCAAAATTAAATAATTTATATAATCTAAATAGGTAACTTTTTGTACTTAATGCCTTAATAAAAAATATTTAAATTTTTTAAAAAGTTAAACTTGAAATTATAAATATTTAAAAGAAAGTGAGTGAACTAGATAGTGGAGTTTTAGAAAATATTCAAATGCAGCAAAAAAAAAAAAATATGAGAAATAAAAGATGTTAAAGAGAAGAAAGGATACCTGGAGGTTAGAAATAAGGTGGACTATTATATATCTATTCAAATTTAGGAGAAAGTAATAATAATAAAGGAGAAATACTATGTAATAAGATAATTGATGGCTTCTTTAAAAAAAGAAAGGACTGCTAAGCATCAGATATAGCATATCAAATGTAGGATTACATCATTCAATTTACTCAGAGTGTATTAGATACATAATAATACATCTATAGAACTCAAAATATAATAAAACTTTCTTAAGTGTTGGAGGGGGGTTCAGGATGGGAACATGTGTACACCCATGGCAGATTCATGTCAACATATGGCAAAACCAATACAATATTGTAAAGTAATTAGACTCCAATTAAAATAAATAAATTTATATCAAAAACATAAAATAAAAAAATAAAATGGATAACCAATAAGGAAAAAAAAACAATCAAGGACAAGTCTATTGATAGCCAATTTCTCAACGAATAACTTTTGTCATATATAAACAAGTAGGTAAATTAGTGGTTACATTTTATAATGTAACCAAATTTATAAATAAGGATAATATCTAATTTATTTTAATAACAATGTACAGAATTAATTTTCTAGGTAGAAAGAGCAAAGGGCTGAGGATCATTTCATTGGCTGATTTGTGCCCCCTCAAAATTCAAATGTTGAAGTATTAAACTTTTATTTCTAACTATAAGTGTGACTGTAATTGGGGACAGTTTTGAGAGATACCTAAGAAAAAACGAGTTCATTAGAATTACTTTAATGCAATGTGACTAATTCCTAAGAAGAATAAATCTGGACATAGTTACAAAAGGAAAACAATGTGGAGACAACACAGGGCAAAGACAATCATCCAAAAGCCATGGAGAGATGCCTAGGACAGACCCTTACTTCATGACCCTTAGAAGGCACCAATGCTGCCAATACCTTGACTTTGGACTTCTTGCCTCCAGAAGTGTGAATAAATGAATTCCTGTTATTTAAACCACCCAGTCAGTGCTACCTCATTCTGGGAGCCCTAGCAAACTAATACAGCTATTAACTGAAATTAAAATATTTGATGGCACTGTTAATGACAGATATATAAATGTGTGACTTAATTTATCTTTCTTTTTCTTTATATTTTACATCAAATATTTATGTTTAACTTTTAGGGGTGAGCACTAAAATAATAAAGTGTATATTTTATAAACCCTGATCTCCTGCATTACAGGTGGATTATTTACTGACTATGCTACCAGGAAAGCCCATAAACCACTATAGGAAAATAATATATGATGTATATAATAAAGAATGACAAGCATAGATAAGTCATGAAAAAAATTACAATAAGATGCTATAAATAATCACAAATAAAGCAATAATCATAATGAATTTATGTGGAATAATTTTCTACATTCATGTGAAAATTCTCAATGTATATAAACCAAAACTAGCAAACTGACCAGTGAATATTTAAAACAGTCTATAATTACTTTCAAAGATTTTATCAGTCCTGGCTCAAGATTTAATAGCTCAAGCAAACAAAAATTATCATGGATATAAAATTTGAAAACATAATTTAAAAGTTCAACTTAATAATCGAAGAATTCATGTTTGTCTATTGACCATGCTCTACGGTAAATTTCAACCATTTAAAGAATTCAAACAATATAGATGATTAGGCATTTCCCTTATTCTCGCTCAAATTTAGGCAAATAATAAAAGAGAAAAAAAACAAAAATTCCTCATTTAAGCTAATATGGAGTTAGTTTAAAGGGCAAATACTGTACAAGACTAGCCAAAGAACAGATAATATGCACTGAAGGAAATGGAGCACAAATATCATGGGTTCTGCTTTTATAAAAATCTCAAGAAATAAACCTACCAAAGGCATTAAAAGTAGTGAGATACAATTGCCAAAATGTTTATTTGTCACTGGTGAGAATCAGGTGTGAAATGTTTTTGCAGCATCTTCTGTGGGATCAGTTGGTTTGAAAAACCATACTAGGATGGGCTCTTGCTATTTAAAGTTTGGTCTGAGGAACAAAGTATTAGCATCACTCTCTCTAGAGATTGTTAGAAATTCAGAATCGCAAGCTCTGAGTCATATTTTCTGAACCCAAATCTATATGGCAGCAAGATGATTAATGGATGTGTATTTACATTAAATTTGAGAAACACGGGGGTAGGCCAAATGAGAAGAGCACTGAGAGGCCAGCTAGCCATATTTTCACAAAGTATCAGTCTCTACAGTACCACATTTTTGTGGCAGAAAGGGGTGGGGGCAGAAAGAGAGAGAGAGAGAGAAATCTTTTACTGAGTAAAGTGTTCAGTTCATATCTGAGTTGTTTACGAAGAAATAAAATGTAAACACTTGCAGAAATAAAACTGTAGGACAATATGAAAACACTAATCTTTATAAAATCTGATTTTTACTTTATCCTTACCCAAGAAGGTTGTGAATGCATGATCTGAGTAAGTCTCTACTGCCTCAAGGATGATTATTTTTAAAAGGAAAAAATAAAATGATCCATATAAATATATTTTAAAGTACAAAACTAACATGCAAAACAAAGAGCAGCTGAAGAGCACTCAGGACAAATGGATGAAAATGGAGACAAAATTGCAGCATGAATAAAATAATCAGTGGAACACTTAACCACTATGAGGAAAAACAGAAAGCCCAATGACTCAAATATGAGAAAGATTTAAAATTGGGGAAAATAGAAGGTGCTATAATGTAATAAGAATCAGAAAAAAAAATGTAATTGACATAATGGTAAATACAAAGATTATTTTTAAAAAGAAATGAAAAAGATAGCACCACAGAGTAAGTAAGTGTTAGTCTCTCAGTCATGCCTGACTCTTTGCAACCCCATGGACTGCAGCCCACCAGGCTGCTCTATCCATGAGATTTTCCAGGCAAGGATACTGGAGTGGGTTGCCATTTCCTTCTCCAGGTGATCTTCCCAACCCAGGGATCGAACCCGGGTCTCCTGCACTGCAGGCAGATTCTTTACCGACTGAGCTATTAATGAGAGGAACAATGAAATGAAAACAGAAGTTAGCAAAAAAAAAAAAAAAAAACCACAAAAGATATCAAATCAGAATTTTGAATGCATAAAGAAGAAAATCATTATAAAGCAAGATAAGTCTCCTGAAGTAATAGGAGATGTAGAAGTAAACTACTGAATGTTTACATTGTATCATGGGCAAGTTTTACCCTGTATAGTCAACAGCAAGAGAAGGCTTTTAAATTTTAAATAATATTAACAATTCTAAGAGGCATTCAGGCCTATTTTATTTTTCTGTTTATAAGCATGTGGAGGGATAGCAGGATTATCTGCTGTAAACTCATAGTGAATTATTTCAGGTTTACCTGTAAATAGGTTACCTGAGGGCTGGGATTATACCTCCCACGCTCACTCCTCAACTGTTGCAAGAGGATCTGTTTACAAACAATTCCTATGGAAAGTATGGGATTTTTCATACTGGAGCAAGAGTTACACACAAAATCAACATTCTCCAGGTTTTGTATGTGGAGGGCATGTAGATAGCCCATAAATGCCTGTAAGGATTGTATGCTGATGCAATTGAACTGACCCTCACTTACCTGACTATGCCTACAACCTCTCCACACAAGAAAGGGTTGGGTCAAGGGTGAGAGTGGGGTGTTAGAACTGGGGCAAGTAGTACAGAGAAAGTGAAGAAATATTCTGTACAGCATTGAGAATATATAACCAAAACATTACTCAAAGATGTATCTCTCAAATATAACATTAACTAATAACAGTGGTCATGTACAGATGTGAGAACTGAACCATAAATAAGGCTGAAGGCCAAAGAACTGATGCTTTCAAATTGTGGTGCTGGAGAAGACTTTTGAAAGCCCCTTGGACTGCAGGGAGATCAAACCCATCAATCTGAAAGGAAATCAACCCTGAATATTTATTGGAAGGATTGTTGCTGAAAGTAGCACACCAATACTTTGGCCACCTGAAACGATCAGCTAATTCATTGGAAAAGACCCTGATGCTGGGAAAGATTGAAGGCAAAACAGAAAGGGTCAGCAGAGGATAAATGGTTAGATAGCAGCACCAACTCAATGGATGTTCAGTTCAATTGCTCAGTCCTGTCCGACTCTTTGCGACCCCATGAACTGCCGCACGCCAGGGCTCTCTGCCCATCACCAACTCCCAGAGTCCACCCAAACCCATGTCCATTCAGTCAGTGATGCCAATGATGTAAATCTGAGCAAACCCTGGGAGACAAGTGAAGGACTGAGGAGCCTGGAGTGCTACAGTTTGCAGAGAGTCAAACACTACTTAGCAACCGAACAACAACAGAAAGAGAAAAGCAAATGAGTATGACACCACTGATGAAAGTGAAAGTGGAGAGTGAAAAAGTTGGCGTAAAGCTCAACATTCAGAAAACAAAGATCATGGCATCCGGTCCCACCACTTCATGGGAAATAGATGGGGAAACAGTGGAAACAGTGTAAGACTTTATTTTTCTGGGCTCCAAAATCACTACAAATGGTGACTGCAACCATGAAATTAAAAGACGCTTCCTCCTTAGAAGGAAAGTTATGACCAATCTAGATAACATATTCAAAAGCAGAGACATTCCTTTGCCAACAAAGGTTCATCTAGTCAAGGCTATGGTTTTTCCTGTGGTCATGTATGGATGTGAGAGTTGGACTGTGAAGAAGGCTGAGCGCTGAAGAATTGATGCTTTTGAACTGTGGTGTTGGAGAAGACTCTTGAGAGTCCCTTGGACTGCAAGGAGATCCAACCAGTCCATTCTGAAGGAGATCAGCCCTGGGATTTTTTTGGAAGGAATGATGCTAAAGCTGAAACTCCAGTACTTTGGCCACCTCATGCGAAGAGTTGACTCATTGGAAAAGACTCTGATGCTGGGAGGGATTGGGGGCAGGAGGAGAAGGGGACGACAGAGGATGAGATGGCTGGATGGCATCACTGACTCGATGAACATGAGTCTGGGTGAACTCCGGGAGTTGGTGACGGACAGGGAGGCCTGGCGTGCTTCGATTCACGGGGTCGCAAAGAGTCGGACACGACTGAGTGACTGATCTGATCTGATCTGATGACACCATTGTTATAGTTGTTTAAAATGTGCAAAGCAGAATATGTACTATTATTGATCACAACATATGTAGTGAACCAGAAATACATACATGGTATTTGATAGAGGACTTCATAACAAAATACTGTCGTCTAGGTGGCTATAAACAACACAAATTTATTGTCTCACAGTTCTGAAGGCTAAAAGACTAAAGTCAAGATACTGAAAGGTTGGTTCCTTCTGAGGGCTGTGAGGGAAGTATCTGTTCTAAGTCTCTCTTTCCTTCACTTTTAAATGGCTGTCTTCCTTCTGTGTCTCCTCATATTGTCTTTCCTTTCTATGTCCAAACTTCCCCTTTTTATATAGTTATCAGTCATATTCCATGAAGGCCTATGCTAATGACTTCATTTTAATTTAATTATTTCCGTAAAGACTCTTCAATTAAGTTCACATTCAGAAGTACTAGAAATTAGGACTTGAACATTTGAGTTTGGGGGGCGACATAATTTAACCTCAACACAGTGAGTTCAGTTCAGTTCAGTTCAGTCACTCAGTCGTGTCTCACTCTTTGCCACCCCATGAATCACAGCACACCAGGCCTCCCCGTCCATCACCAACTCCCGGAGTTCACCTAGACTCACGTCCATCAAGTCAGTGATGCCATCCAGCCATCTCATCCTCTGTCGTCCTCTTCTCCTGCCCCCAATCCCTCCCAGCATCAGAGTCTTTTCCAATGAGTCAACTCTTCGCATGAGGTGGCCAAAGTACTGGAGTTTCAGCTTTAGCATCATTCCTTTCAAAGAAATCCCAGGGCTGATCTCCTTCAGAATGGACTGGTTGGATCTCCTTGCAGTCCAAGGGACTCTCATAACTATCAAATTCCCATTTGTGATTAATTTTAGAATTTAAATATCATTTCCTATACTGGGCAGTGAATCCAGAGATGACTGTTTAAATTCTTCATAATGCTATGTATACCTCAATCCTTACAAAATAATTTGAAATTAAGTAATATAATGCTTAGAGAAAAATATTAAGAAGTAAGTGGATCCCTCTGTTCCAAGCAATAAAAAAAAAAATAATAATAATAACTAAACACAACCAGAAAACTTATATTATTGAAGAAGGTTCATAGCTAAAATTGAGTGAATTTTTCTGTAGATAATTTTTATGGATATGAAATCTGAATAACAATGTCAAGTAAAGCAGAGTTGACTTTTAGTTTCTGGGAGGTGAATCTTGGTTTTCTGCATAAAGTATCGTACACATATCCCGCACACATACTAAGCGACACTGGTACCTGAACATTATTTAGAGGCTATTGGTCATATGGTGGGAAGGCATATAAAGTACACAAGTACAGACATTTAGTTCACTATACAATACAAATCATTAAGTCTTTTACAGGTCATTACAGAGTCTTTAGGTTTTTCTTAACTCCCACTTCATGTGTAGCAAATCAACATTCCCCCAATCAAAATCACTTCCTTGTGTGAACCCATCATATTTACAGAACTTCACACAAACAGAGGCTCCAAGACTCACCCAACATGACTAATGAGCAGCACGCAGAAGGCATGAAGGGTTCCTCCAAGAGAAGGGTGCACACAGGGCCAATGGAGTTGGGGTCTCAGGCTGCACAACCTGTCCTGGAGGTGAGGAGTGACAGACAGACAGATGGGGCAGCGACCCTGGGAGCTGGAGGTGTGTGAGAGTAGACAGGCCTCGGTCGAGGGTGGCTCATCTTAGCCCAGAAAACCTGCCAATGCAGACAAGGGAGCTTAATCCAAGAGGAGGGAGAGTAAGGAAGGGGCAGGGGGTGGGGGGAATGGGGTGTGCTGAACATCTCCTAAGCCTTTCAGACTCCTCTCCTCAGGGGCCCTTCACAGCTCACTAAGCACACAGGGTCCTTCATGCCAGCCTGGCCAACCCTACTCAGCCCCACAACTGGGTTTTCTCACCCTTCTGCTCCCTCTAGGCATCTTAGTCAGCCATCCCCACTGCCTCTGAACTCACTCCTTGGACTTACTCCCCTGATACTTTTTCAGAAAGAACAGTCTTAGCCTGTGGATATTTTACATACCATTTAAGCCACAAGTTAGTAAAAAAATTACATTCTCTGTGAAAGGATAAGCACACCACACACCCTTCATACTTTCCAACTTCCTCCCAAATAAAAGACTGAGTTCATTCGTGTACCTGATAATCCTACTGAGATATCATTATGCTACAGAAACTCTCCTTGTGAGATAGTATAATGATTGATGGTTTATATGTCTGCCTCCCAAAACTTGCTGCATTCTGCTCATATGCCACAGCAAAAATTCCCTCTTCGTCTTCTTATCTGAATGGTTAGTTCCTGTCATTTATAAAGGAATCAATACTCAACTGTATTCTTGAATGGCTGAAAGTGACATCCTATTTGACATGAATAATAGGCTTTATTCTAAATACTCATTTTTTCTGAGTAAAAGTTCTTGATGCATTTGTGATGATATTTATATACCAGGTCTCTATATGTATGATTTTGATTCATCCTTTTACTTCTTCAAATGCTGAGAAAGTTGGCTGTCAAATGCATAGCCACAGGGGAGTTAAGTTCCCTTTAGTTAGAACTCAGGATTCATCTGAGCAAGAATGTTATACCTGATGCTAAGATTCCTGGTTACATGCAAAAGCCACTCCTCCTGTGTGACTGACACAACACTCACCAGTTATTATTTGCATGGATCTGTACAGCATTATGTAATAGCATATGTGTAGGAAAACAAATTTAGAAATCCCACTTTGGAAAACCAAGAGTATACACCTTTCTTTGCAGAACTAGGTGCAAGCCACAATCCCCACCAGATAGATTCTGGTAATGTGGATTCCTTTAAATTGAAGACATCTGTAACAATACAAGTGGTTTGAGCTATGGGAATTGGCAGTTAAGGATATTACTTCACAGGATACTTATCAAGATAGCTCTTATCAAGAAACAAACAAAAGTTGAGAAGTGTATACAAGGATGTGAAGAAATTGTGGCGGCCAGGAAGAGCTATCCCATGTCCGAGGTCAGGGACAGCAGCCAAGAGGAGCTACCCCTCTGCCCGAGGCCAGGGGCGGTGGCTGGGAGGAGGCTAGCCCATGCCTGAGGCCAGGGGCGGCAGCCCAGAGGAGCAACCCCACGTCCAAGGAGCAGTGTCTGCATGGGCCCAGGAGGGCTGAGAGGAGCCACTCCACTTTCAAGGTCAGGAAGGGCGGTGGTGAGGAGATACCCCTCATCCAAGGTAAGGAGCAGTGGCTGCACTTTGCTGGAGCAACCGTGAAGAGATACCCCACGTCCAAGTTAAGAGAAACCCAAGTAAGACAGTAAGTGTTACGAGAGGGCATCAGAGGGCAGACACAGTGAAACCCTAATCACAGAAAACTAGTCAGTCTAATCACACGGACCACAGCCTTATCTAACTCAATGAAACTAAGCCATACCATGTGGGGACACCCAAGAAGGACGAGTCATGTTGAAGAGGTCTGACAGAATGTGGTCCACTGGAGAAGGGAATGGCAAACCACTTCAGTATTCTTGCCTTGAGAACCCCATAAACAGTATGAAAAGGCAAAATGATAGGATACTGAAAGAGAAACTCCCCAGGTCAGTAGGTGCCCAATATGCTACTGGAGATCAGTAGAGAAATAACTCCAGAAAGAATGAAGGGATGGAGCCAAAGGAAAAACAATACCCAGTTGTGGATGTGACTGGTGATAGAAGCAAGGTCTGATGCTGTAAAGAGCAATATTGCATAGGAACCTGGAATGTCACGTCCATGAATCAAGGCAAATTGGAAGTGGTCAAGCAGGAGATGACAAGAGTGAACATTGACATTCTAGGAATCAGTGAACAAAAATGGACTGGAATGGGTGAATTTACCTCACATGACCATTATATCTACTACTGCGGACAGGAATCCCTTAGAAGAAATGGAGTAGCCATCATGGTCAACAAAAGAGTCTGAAATGCAGTACTTGGATGCAATCTCAAAAAAGACAGAGTGATCTCTGTTCATTTCCGAGGCAAACCATTCAATATCACAGTAATCCAAGTCTATGCCCCAACCAGTAGTGCTGAAGAAGCTCAGGTTGAATGGTTCTATGAAGACCTACAAGACCTTCCAGAACCAACACCCAAAAAAGATGTCCTTTTCATTATAGGGGACTGGAAATCAAAAGTAGGAAGTCAAGAGTCACCTGAAGTAACCGGCAAATTTGACCTTGGAATATGGAATGAAGCAGGGCAAAGGTTAATAGAGTTTTGCCAAGAGAACACACTGGTCATAGCAAACACCCTCTTCCAACAACACAAGAGAAGACTCTACACATGGACATCACCAGATGGTCAACACCGAAATCAGACTGATTATATTCTTTGCAGCCAAAAATGGAGAAACTCTATACAGTCAGCAAAAACAGGACTGGAAGCTGACTGTGGCTCAGATCATGAATTACTTATTGACAAATTCAGACTTAAATTGAAGAAAGTAGGGAAAACCACTAGACCATTCAGGTATGACCTAAGTCAAATCCTTTATGATTATAGTGGAAGTGAGAAATAGATTTAAGGGACTAGATCTGATAGATAGACTGCCTGATGAACATTGGACTGAGGTTCACAACATTGTACAGGAGACAGGGATCAAGACCATCCCCGTGGAAAAGAAATGCAAAAAAGCAAAATGGCTGTCTGAGGAGGCCTTACAAATAGCTGTGAAAAGAAGAGAAATGAAAAGCAAAGGAGAAAAGGAAAGATATAAGCATCTGAATGCAGAGTTCCGAAGAATAGCAAGAAGAGATAAGAAAGCCTTCCTCAGCAATCAATGCAAAGAAATAGAGGAAAATAACAGAATGGGAAAGACTGGAGATCTCTTCAAGAAAATTAGAGATACCAAGGGAACATTTCATGCAAAAATGGGCTCGATAAAGGACAGAAATGTATGGACATAACAGAAGCAGAAGATATTAAGAAGTGGCAAGAATACACAGAAGAACTGTACAAAGAAGATCTTCGATGATCATGAAGGTGTGATCACTGACCTAGAGCCAGACATCCTGGAATGTGAAGTCAAATGGGCCTTAGGAAGCATCACTACAAACAAAGCTAGTGGAGGTGATGGAATTCCAGTGGAGCTATTTCAAATCCTGAAAGATGATGCTGTGAAAGTGCTGCACTCAATATGCCAGCAAATTTGGAAAACTCAACAGTTGCCACAGGACTGGAAAAGGTCAGTTTTCATTCTAATCCCAAAGAAAGGCAATGCCAAAGAATGCTCAAACCACTGCATAATTGCACTCATCTCCCATGCTAGTAAAGTAATGCTCAAAATTCTCCAAGCCAGGCTTCAGCAATACATGAACCGTGAACTTCCAGATTTTCAAGCTGGTTTTAGAAAAGGCAGAGGAACCAGAGATCAAATTGCCAACATCTGCTGGATCATCAAAAAAGGAAGGGAGTTCCAGAAAAACATCTATTTCTGCTTTATTGACTATGCCAAAGCCTTTGACTGTGTGGATCACAATAAACTGTGGAGAATTCTGAAAGAGATGGGAATACCAGAGCACCTGACCTGTCTCTTGAGAAACCTATATGCAGGTCAGGAAGCCACAGTTAGAACTGGACATGGAAAAACAGACTTGTTCCAAATAGGAAAAGGAGTATGTCAAGGCTATATATTGTCACCCTGATTATTTAACTTCTATGCAGAATACATCATGAGAAACGCTGGGCTGGAAAAAGCACAAGCTGGAATCAAGATTGCCGGGAGAAATTTCAATAACCTCAGATATGCAGATGATACCACCCTTATGGCAGAAAGTGAAGAGGCACTAAAAAGCCTCTTGATGAAAGTGAAAGTGGAGAGTGAAAAAGTTGGCTTAAAGCTCAACATTCAGAAAACTAAGATCATGGCATCTGTTCCCATCACTTCATGGCAAATAGATGGGGAAGCAGTGTCAGACTTTATTTTTTTGGACTCCAAAGTCACTTTAGATGGTGATAGCAGCCATGAAATTAAAATACACTTACTCCTTGGAAGGAAAGTTATGACCAACCTAGATAGCATATTCAAAAGCAGAGACATTACTTGCCAACAAATGTCCGTCTAGTCAAGGATATGGTTTTTCCCGTAGTCACGTATGGATGTGAGAGTTGGACTGTGAAGAAAGCTGAGCGCTGAAGAATTGATGCTTTGTGGTGCTGGAGAACATTCTTGAGAGTCCCAGAACTGCAAGGAGATCCAACCAGTCCATTCTAAAGGAGATCAGTCCTGGATTTTCTTTGGAAGGAATGATGCTAAGGCTGAAACTCCAGTGCTTTGGCCACCACATTTGAAGAGTTGACTCATTGGAAAAGACTCTGATGCTGGGAGGGATTGGGGGCAGGAGGAGAAGGGGACAACAGAGGATGAGATGGCTGGATGGCATCACCGACTTGATGGATGTGAGTTTGGGTGAACTCCGGGAGTTGGTGATGGACAGGGAGGCCTGGCGTGCTGCAATTCATGGGGTCACAAAGAGTCAGACACGACTGAGCGACTGAACTGAACTGAACTCAACTGAAGAAACTGGGGCCCTTGCACACTGTTGGTGGGAGTGTAAAATAGTACAGATACCTCCCTCCTGTCTCCCTCCCCTTCCCACCCCTCTGTTTCTCCATTTCTGCCCTGCAAATAAAATTCTTCAGTACAGTCTTTTAGATCCCATATATATGCATTAGTATACAATATTTCTCTTTCTCTTTCTGGTTACTTCACTCTGTATAATAGCCTCTGTGTTAGTCCATCTCATTAGAACTGACTCAAATGTGTTCCTTTCATGTCTGAGTAATTTTCCGTTGTATATTGTACCAAAACTGCTTTATCCATTCATATGTCAATGGACATCTAGGTTGCTTCTATGTTCCAGCTATTGTACATTGTGTTGCAATAAGCATTGGGGTACATGTGTCTTTTTCAATTTTGGTTTCCTCAGGGTTTATGCCTAGTAGTGGGATTGCTGTGTCATATGATAGTTCTATTTTTAGAGTTAAAGGAACCTGCATACTATTTTTCCTAGTGGCTGTATCAATTTACATTCCCACAAGCAGTATAAGAGGGTTACCTTTTCTCTATACCCTCTTCAGCAATTATTGTTTGTAGATTTTTTTGATAATGGTCATTCTGACTCGTGAGAGGTGATACCTCATTGTAGTTTTGATTGTATTTCTCTAATAATAAGTGATATTGACTATCTTTTCATGTGTTTGTTGAGTATTTTACTCTACTTATTTTTATCTGTCATCTTACCTAATTGTCTTAATAGTTCTAGGAATTTTATGTTCTTCTTTTTATCATTTACAGTGATATCATTCACATTATGATGATTTATCTCTCCCAGTAATTCTACCAATTATAATCTCCTATTACTTTAGTTTCTTCAAAAAATGCTACCAATAATTGTGATAGCTGGAATGTTTAAATTTTGACAGAAATTGTTTTAATATTCTGTTATCCAATATAAATTTCCCTGTTGATTTTTGGCTAAAAGTCTTTAGTATATTTGTATATTTCCTTTCTGTTCCCATGTTCCACTAGCTTATTTATCCTATTACAACATTCAGGAAGAAGAGAAGTATACAGAGTTCACTCTGCCAAATTTTCATAATTATTAATTAATTTTATACACTCATTTGGTGACTAGAATTCCTAATTTTGCAGCAAGCCTTCTGTGTAAGGTAGATAAACTATGTAATATTACATCCAGACCTAGAAAGTTAATACAAGGAAGCAATAGCACTTGTTAAATAGCAATTGGACACAGAGCATTGCATTTTTCGTGCATTCAAATTACAAATCCTCCACAAACTATAATCAGAGCTAAAGTTCCTTCTGCCTAATTAAATGACCTGTAAGGAGAGTTGTGAGTTCTTCTTTTACCTGGAGTGCAGTATGTATTGAATGTCAGAAACATGAGAGAGATTTCTGTAATTGTTCATGCTTTTAAATAACTTGCTGAATAAATACAGCTGGCTCATTTGAAAAGACCCTGATGCTGGGAAAGATTGAGGGCAGGAGGAGAAGGGGACGACAGAGGATGAGATGGTTGGATGGCATCACCGACTCAATGGACATGGGTTTGGGTGGACGTCAGGAGTTGGTGATGGACAGGGAGGCCTGGCGTGCTGCAGTTCATGGGGTTGCAAAGAGTCAGACATGACTGAGTGACTGAACTGAACTGAACAATTTTAATTTTACACATTTATATATTATTTATATAGTTACTGCATTACTTGTAATACTATATATATATGTTTGTGTACATATGGAACTAGCTTGTTCATAAGCGTTTCATAAGTGTGCATCTTTTCCTAATATCTGATTGTAAACCAGTATAATGCCATAGATTTTCTATTCAACTTAATGTACTGAATATATTTGTTAAATTGTGTTAATTTATTGGATGCTTATCCTAACAGTAGATAAGAAGTAGTACATAAAGCAAGAAGAAAAATAACATTGTTTCTCTTCTTGGATATGTTGGTAATTTTTACAAGTCAAAATAGGTTAGCTAAGTGATAAGAATTCTCCAATTTAAATGGTGGTTCTCCATTTCAAAACATGATTTTTTCCTGGTTTTCTTTAATATAGAAATTACCCATGCAAAAGATACTCATTTGCATATATGCACTTTCCAACTTTCAAGTAATACTTGTACTTTGTAAAGTGAGGTAGATATGGGTTTATTTTCATCTACTCATTTGTCTAAAGAGATGACTCCTTTGGATAACTGAAAAATTTTCGTTACTCAAGTCAAGGGTACATAGCAAACATAGAGTTTTGTCACTATTATGGCAGATATTTCAATGAACTCATACTGTATGCAAATTTAAAGTTTATTTGGTTCATGTTGTGCCAGCAAACTAGGAAATGTATATAATTCCAAACAATAATCAGATTAAGCTGAGTAATGCTACCCAATGCCAAGCATTGACCAAAGCTTTTTCCACAGTTATATGTATAGAATATTGTCCCTTGATACTGCTCAGAAACTATAAGAATCGATTCATAGAGGGCTGCTACATGCTATCTTGTACTTGAATAAGGTGAAGCATGCCCCCAAACTGCCTGCATTCATAGCAGTCTTTAAATGTTATTTTAAGCTAAACATCCCATACATGCACATATCCACAAAATAGTAACTCTACCTTGATGGTGAATCATGTTGAAAATTATTTATTCAATTTCATCAAACATAGAAAGGATCATGAATTCTGTTCACTAAAAGGATAATGTTGAGAATTTGGATTCACATGCCAAGTGGATATATTAATACATTTGACAACTAGAATTGCTATAATAAAATGAACAGATTTTATTGGCAGGGCAATACTCTTGTACTAATATATAAAATGTAAGTGGCATAAAATATCTTACATTTAATGCTATGAATGTAAAGTTCAGAAAGTATGTGATTCCCATCTAGGTTCTTGTAGTATCTGCTAATCACAAAAAGTTAACATAAATTAATTATATTTTAAGGCAAACTTTTAATGGAAATACAAAGTTTTGTAGCTTCATCCAATATTACTCAAAATATCTGAATAACCAATCTTTCTCAGTGAAAATGAAAGAGGAAAGTGAAAAAGTTGGCTAAAACTCAACACTAAGAAAACTAAATCATGGCATCCGGTCCCATCACTTCATGGCAAATAGATGGGGAAACAGTAGAAACAGTGGCAGACTTTATTTTGGGGGGCTGCAAAATCACTGCAGATGGTGACTGCAGCCATGAAATTAAAAGATGCTTGCTCTTTGGATGAAAAAGCTATAACCAACCTAGACAGCATATTCAAAAGCAGAGACATTACTTTGCCAACAAAGGTCCGTCTAGTCAAGGCTATGGTTTTTCCAGTAGTCAGGTATGGATGTGAGAGTTGGACTGTAAAAAATAGGCTGAGCGCTGAAGAATTGATGCTTTTGAACTGTGGTTTTGGAGAACACTCTTGAGAGTCCCTTGGACCGCAAGGAGATCCAACCAGTCCATCCTAAAGGTGATCAGTCCTGAATATTCATTGGAAGGAAAGATGCTGAAGCTGCAATCCAATACTTGGCCACTTGATGCAAAGAGCTGACTCATTTGAAAAGACCCTGATGCTGGGAAAGACTGAAGGCAGGAGGAGTTGGGGATGACAGAGGATGAGATGGTTGGATGGCATTACTGACTCAATGGACATGTGTTTGAGTAAACTCCAGGAGTTGGTGATGGACAGGGAGACCTGGTGTGCTGCAGTCCATGGGGTCACAAAAGTCAGACACGACTTGAGTGACTGAACCAAACCAATGTTTATTTGTGAAATTCTTGATACTAAAATGGCTACAGTGAAGATAAAGATTATTTTTCATCTATAATGACATTATTGATAATGTGAGAACTCTTGGGCTTTTCTTTCTAAAACTTTTCTCTAGGAAATAAGTTAAACCTGGGGAATCAGATGTAAAATGGTATCTTCCTTAAGCAGTAGAAAGGTTAATCTTGGGCTTTTAGCTTCACTCTGCCATATAAGGAGAAGGCAATGGCAACCCACTCCAATACTCTTCCCTGGAAAATCCCATGGACAGAGGAACCTGGTGGGCCGCAGTCCATGGGGTCGCTCAGAGTCGGACACAACTGAGCGACTTCACTTTCACTTTTCACTTTATTGCATTGGAGAAGGAAATGGCAACCCACTCCAGTGTTCTTGCCTGGAGAATCCCAGGGACGGGGGAGCCTGGTGGGCTGCCATCTATGGGGTCGCACACAGTCGGAGACGACTGAAGCGACTTAGCAGCTGCCATATAAAGAATTTGGAAATAGTTACCCAATATCTTACAAGAAGAATTTGGACAAATTGAAAATCAATGACTTTTATTGGATCTGTCAGAGAACTTAGGTTTCAGGGCAAACTGCAACCAAAATCTGTAAACAAAGTGGCATCCAAAGTCCCAGGTGGACTTTGCTTACCTGGAGCAGGTGCCCCTGAAGTCATCAAAAGAGAGAACTATTTAAATGGTCATTTTTATGCCCTGTTGGAGGCCGGGGAAGTACCCAGGTGATCACAATCTTGTAAGGGCCTCTGTGCTTTTATGGCCTTACCTTCAGGAACCCCATCAGGTTCTTGTATGGATCCAAGAAGTAACTCCTTATGAACCTGCCAATAGGAGAAAAGTAATTATTGTGTAGTATGTCCAATTCCTTCTTCATAACAGAGACCTACTTTCCAGTGAACAGTCAATAAGTGTAATCCACCATATCAAATACTTAGAAAAAAAATCATGTGATCATATCAAGAGCTGTAGAAAGAGTATTTGACCAAAACAACAATGAAGAATCCACTTATTCGTGATCAAAGAAAAAAAAGCCTCTATCAAATTGGTGATAGAAAGAAATTCCTTGAATTGATAAAGAACATCTCTGAAGTCTACAGCTAAGATCATAATATTGAGAAACTGAACACTTTAGAAGACAGTCATTTCTTTCAAAGCTAAAATAGTCTTATCATGTGATCATGCATTCACATTCCTAAGTATTTAGATAGCTACTTGAAATATGTGTAGGCAAGTTTCTCTCTTTGACAAGGTGGCTTTCATATAAGCCAGGGGAAGAGCCTAGAATGATCCATATGGTAATATACTAGAGTTGGACACATTTGTATGAATTCAAATTTTACTTAATATGGATGTTTACATACAGAATATTTACACATACCTGTCTATATGCAGGTATCACACATGTATTTTCTTGCTTTGTCTGGGAAAGCCTAGAATCAAAGATTTCAGTAGCAACAAGTACACACAGTATCCAGATCTTGATTTCTAATACCATTTTTCAGGATCAGGTATTCTTAGCAAAATGACTAATTGTAGCACCAAACATGAAATATACAAGATGAACTTGAAGCATCTTATAGTGCTAGAAAGTAAAGAGGTATTAAAAAACATGAAAACTACCTGGGTCAAATCACCTGTGCATAAGACTTCCCAAGAATTTATGAAGCTACTCCATCCTCAAGATAAGCGAAGCATAACTTCTCAGTTTTCAAATATGGACTGTGCATAATGACATACAACACACTCATGGATTTATGGCCATGTTGCCTGAAACAGAATGGACCCAGTTAGTGTATTTTAACTCTGGAGGCTCTGTTGTACATGACTTGCATCCATTTTCTGAGACCAGCAAGGTATTAAAAGAGCATGTTCTTCTCATAGAAACATACAAGATCAGTTAAAGTGTTGCACTATAACTTTCAACTTATGCTGTTGGCTTAAGCAAGTCTTATGACTGAATTCAAAATAAGGAAATGAGAAAATATAATCCATTCTCTTAGTGAGATCTTTAGTTACATTCCCGGAGATGTGTAGCAGGGTGAAGAAATGGTCCACTGATACAGAAAACCTCAGGTAAAAACACATTGTATACTATTTACTTTCCCTTCTGTAACAAATAATAAGAAAAGAAGTCAATATGTATGATTTGATTTAGATGTAATTAATCGATCCTTGGATCTGAAGATCCCCTGGAGGAGGGCATGGAAACCCACTCCAGTATTCTTGCCTGGAGAATTCCATGGACAGAGGAGCCTGGCAGCCTACAATCCATAGAGTGAAAAAGAATCAGACATGGCTGAAGCAACTTAGCATGCGCACATGTATTGAACAGCATGTATCCAAAGAACTGGGATCCACGAAAGAGGGACATGGATCCTGTGAGCCTTATGATCATTATTGGGTTTTGCTAGGGGACAGATTCCCCTATAGAGTATAAATAGTGAGAAACAAGCCCCAGAGAATGGTCTCCCAGAAGTAAGGAGATAGAGATTAGAGTTCTGTAAAGTTGAGGCATCTGGAATTGGTGGAATAGAATAGTGAATAGAAGGGATCTATGTAAACACAGATCCTGCACAGAGTTTTCTTAACTCTAATGAGGAATAGTGAACTGTACATGCCAGTGAGGCTGGGCAAGGAATTCCTGGGGTGCTACATGTAGCTAGCTATATGTCATCAGTGGTCCCATTGTGATGAGAAAATCTTAATTAAGAAACTTTACGTGTGTGTGTGCATGTTTCCTCCCCCATGCCCACATTCCTTTGCATCTCTGCAGATTCAGATGTATTGACTGATTAATTATACCAAATACTTAAGGAGAACATCAGACTAATCCTAATAAAACTCTATCAAATAATGGAAAGGAAGGGAACATTTCCCCACTAATATTATGAGCACTGTGCTTATGTAAATATCAAACAGAGAATGAGTGCAAGACAAGAAAGCTACAGATCAATGAACCTCAGGAGCATAGACCTCAGGATCTTTAACAGAAGATTATGCAAAACACGACTCAGCTACTTAACTTTCACTTTTCACTTTCATGCATTGGAGAAGGAAGTGGCAACCCACTCCAGTGTTCTTGCCTGGAGAATCCCAGGGACGGTGGAGCCTGGTGGGCTGCCATCTATGAGGTCTCACAGAGTCGGCCATGACTGAAGCGACTTAGCAGCAGCAGTAGAAGCCAAAACAAATCCAGCAACATATAAAAATTATAGTTCAGGACCAAGTGGGGTTTATCCAGGAATGCAAGATTGGTATACAATTGAGCAGCAAGCAGTGTTATTCAGTAACAGTAAGAGCAGCAAGGCATAAGATCACCAGAAGATACAGAAAATCACTGAAACATTCCAAAACCCATTCATGCATTAGTCTTCCTCTCTTGGTTTTCTGATAATCCCAGGCTCCCACAAAAGCAATTTATTAATTCATTTGTCATCAGATACATGCAAGGCCATTTATAGTCTTTATAAAACCTGTATTATTAACACTTAATCTGTCTTTGTGCTACATAACTAGTTACTATTAATATTGAATTTCTGTGTTTGTTTTGTACATTTTCATTTTTTTTCTTAGAAGCTTTTTTTCTTATTCTAATCACTTCTTGGAACACTTTCTATTGCATATCTACTCATATCTACTGCATAACTACTCCTTCTACATGCAATGTATTCTACATAGTTTCTTCCAGTTCATAATGTTTTTTCTTAATTTCTTTGTGGTTAGTTTATATGTGTGCAGGTGTGTATGTATTTGTGTGTGGTTGTGTAGTGTATGTTTACTATAATTTTGTTTTCTAGGCTGTCTTTTGTTGTTGAGTACTGTTAACAAAATAAAAAGTTTACCATGTCTGATCAATTTTTGAAGAGAATTTATTGTGAATGATTGTTGAATATCTATTGTATTTTCTATATTGGTTAAAAAAATTATGTTTGTCTTTAATCTTGAAGTAGAGATAATTTAGATTCTCAACAATGAACTAAGCATACATTCTTAAACTTAAACCCAGCTAGATTACCATGTAGTATTTTTCTGGTGTCTACTTGCTTTTATTTTGTTTAGCATCTCGACTAAGTATTACTGAGTATTATTAAAAAATAATCTGCATTTCTCTACTTCTCTTGATCTCTCTGGTCTTTTTGTTGTTGTTGTTTTGTTATCAAGGCAACATTGGCTTGTATAGTTTATAGGAAACTCATTATCTTATTATAATCTTAAAAAATATGTATTTCAAAGTTTTTTCAGAGTTTTTTTTTACTACAAATTCTTAGGAATAAAATCTGATTGACATCATCTGTATAATGAAATGTATTTAGCTTTTTAAATTTTCCCATAGATTAACTGCTCATTTTCCAAAATTTTCAAATTATTTTGATAGTCACTCATAATATCTTATATTTTCTCCATAATGAATCCATAAATATAAATATATATATTTATCTAATAGAATTTTAGAAGAATATATGTTTTTATTCTTACTGAGAGATCAGTTTTTCTGAAGGTTTGTAAATTTTACTAGTATTTTCAAATATGCAACTACTGAATTTATTTACTCCTTTGTTTGCATCTTTGTGTTTGTTTGTATCTTTGTTTATAAATTTTATGCTTACTTATTGATGTACTTGATCAATTATTGACATTATTGATATTATTTATCACTTATTTATATTACTTATTTAATATTAATAAATGATCATTATTAATTACTTATTTATTATGATATCTTACTGATATTATTGTTGACCAATTATTGATATTATTGATGTACTTGATCTACTGAGAAAAATGTTAAAATCTTAATTTATAGTGTTAGATTTGTCAGTTTGTTCTTGAAGCATAACCATATATGCTGCCTATTTTGAGTATTTATTATTAGGAATATGCACATTTGAATAATTCTTATATTTCCTTTGAATTAGAACTTTATGAGTAGAAGGTGACCACTTTTATCTCTAATAATATTTTTGCCTTAAATTTTGTCTGCTGTTAATATGGTTCTGTCAGCATTCTAGTTGAGAGCATGTGTCATGTATTTACATTTTTAAAAAATGTTTGTGATCCTTTGTTATTATGCTTACTGTTATAATTGGAATTATTTCAATTGACTTTTTAATATATTTTCCCCCCTGCATTCTCTCTCTCTCTCTCTCAATTTCTCCCCTTGCCTTGCCTAATTTTTTAATGTAATGATTTTTCACTTTAACATATTACCTCTCTCAACTGATTTGAAAGTTATACACTCTCATATACAGTGATGAGAATGGACTATAACTAGTATAACCTAACCTCACAGCTTATAAAAAGTTAACTCAAAATAGATCATGGAATTAAATATGAACCATAAAACTGCAAATTTTAGGGGAAAATAGCATAACATTTTTGGAATCTGTGGTTAGGCAAGTTTGTTGCCTACACACCAAACCTCTAATAGAAGTGCTGAATAGAAATGCTGGGAGGGAACATCCTTGTCTTGATTTTTATGTTAGAAAATATTCTGTTACTCATCCTTAATATATGTTTACCTACAGACCTTTCAGAGATGACATTTATTAGGCTGAGTCAGTGCTCTTCTAAATTTAATTTGCTGAGTTTTTATAAGGAATGAATGTTGGAGGATATGGACTGCTTATGTGTGTATGTTGAGATAAGTAGACTGTTTTTCTCTTTTAGGTCTTTATACAGCAAATTACAGTGTAATTGTCTAATGTTAAATGACTCTTGCACTGTTGGGCTAAACTCAATTTGCTCTCGATGTATTATAATTTTAAAATAGTCTGAAATAATATTTACTAACGTGAAGGCTGTATATTGTCACCCTGCTTATTTAACTTATATGCAGAGTATATCATAAGAAACCCTGGGCTGGAAGAAGCACAAGCTGGAATCAAGATTGCTGCAAGAAATGTCAATAACCTCAGATATGCAGATGACACCACCCTTATGGGAGAAAGTGAAGAGGAACTAAAAAGCCTTTGATGAATGTGAAAGAGGAGTGAAAAAGTTGGCTTAAAACTCAACATTCAGAAAACGAAGATCATGGCATCTGGTTCCATCATTTCCTGGGAAATAGATGGGGAAACAGTGGAAACAGTATCAGACTTTATTTTTTGGGCTCCAAAATCACTGCAGACGGTGACTGCAACCATGAAATTAAAAGATGCTTACTCCTTGGAAGAAAAGTTATGACCAACCTAGATAGCATATTGAAAAGCAGAGACATTACTTTGCCAACAAATGTCTGTCTAGTCAAGGCTATGGTTTTTTCAGTGGTCATGTATGGATGTGAGAGTTGGACTGTGAAGAAGGCTGAGCGCCGAAGAATTGATGCTTTTGAACTGTGGTGTTGGAGAAGACTCTTGAGAGTCCCTTGAACTACAAGGAAATCCAACCAGTCCATTCTGAAGGAGATCAGCCCTGGGATTTCTTTGGAAGGAATGATGTTAAAGCTGAAACTTCAGTACTTTGGCCACCTTATGTGAAGAGTTGACTTATTGGAAAAGACTCTGATGCTGGGAGGGATTGGGGGCAGGAGGAGAAGGGGATGACAGAGGATGAGATGGCTGGATGCCATCACTTTCTTGATGGACGTGAGTCTGAGTGAACTCTGGGAGTTGGTGATGGACAGGGAGGCCTTGTGTGCTGCAATTCATGGGGTCACAAAGAGTCGGACATGACTGAGAGACTGAACTAAATTGAACTGAACATGATGTTTAAGATTTTACTTATAATTTGATCTAGAATATTGTCTATACTTTTTTGTGATGTATCTTCTTGTTTTGATATCAGATTGTTACTGGCCTTGTAGAAACAGTGAAAATGTTTTTGCATTTTCGATTTTCTATAAAATTGGGGGTGGATTTGTCAACTGAAAAAATATTTGACAAAATTTATCAGCATAGTCATCTAGGCCTGGTATTTTCTTAATGGAAAGGGTTTTACATAATAATTTATGTAAATTTATTATTTTACATAATAATTTCTTTAATTGGTAGAAAGATATTCAGATGTCCTATTTCTCAAATCAGTTTTGGTAGTTTTTGTCTTTCAAGAAGCTGATCTATTTCAGTTTTTGTTGTCAGTTTTTTTGACATAAAATTTTTGTAAGATATTCTTTTTAGCATTAATATATCTGTGGATAAGTCGTGATTTTCTTATCTGTCAAGGTTTTTGCCCTTCTTAATCAATAGAAATTTATAAAAGGCTAGACAAAAAATTTAGGCAAGGCTTTATTGGAACTCAGGCTGCAGCATGAGGGAGTGAAAACAAGTAATAGATTCCCTTGCTCTCTCCCTACAGGTCCAGGGCATGCTGATTCCTTATATGATGTGAGGGTTAGGATGGGGGCATGCGTCAGGGCAGAAAGGTGGCTTATGGGGTCTGCCCACCCCCTTGGGGGTGCTGTGTGCAGGGTTCATGCTCAGTGCCCTGCTTTTGCTCCCAGCTCCTCAAGAGTGGCAGGTTGGTTTTTGATCTTTTTGTATCTTTTTCATAATTTGCCACAATATAACATGCATGCCATTGTTAGTTTCTTCATATTTTGTTGCTGGAGGAATTATTATTTTCTGGGTGCAAGCACTGTAGTAAAGTGTCCCAGATCCCAGCCTGTTATCTTGCTTTATTTGTCTGTATGTAAAGTGTCTTTTCTCTCTGGCTGCTTTCCAGAATTTTTCTTTATCACTGATTTAAGTAGTTTGACTAAATGTACCTTGATATAGTTACATTCTTTTTTCATTTGTGTTTTGGTTCCTTGGGGACTTTTGGATTTTCTGGTTTCATAGTTTTTATCAAATTTATGAGTGTTTTTCTTGCAGTTTCCCCCTCATCTCTTCTTTGAGATTTGAAAGTATACAGATATTAGAGTTTCAACGTTATCATGCAGCTCTCTGCTTATTGACTGATTATTATTTTTTAAATGTTTTTTATGTGTTTTATCTTGGGTAACTTTTATTTTTTTGTCTTCAGTATCATCAAATTTTTTCTCCTGAAGTGTCTAATATGTCATTAATCCTGGCCAGTTATTATTATTTTTTTAATCACAGACATTGAGTTTTCATTATTAGAAATTTTATTTGAGACTTTTAAATATTTTCGATGTAACTTTTGGTCCATCTGGGATACAATTTTAAAATAGCTTTAATCTTCTAACTTGATAATTCTAATATCTGTGCCAATTCTAGATGATTTGATTGATGATTTTTTATTATCAATATGGAAAATATATTCCTGCTTCTTTGTATGTTTGATAATTTTGTGTTCAGTGCCTGACTGTGTCGGGTTTTTTTTTTTTTTTGTCTTTTTCTTGGAAGCTGGATAATTTTGTATTCTTATAAACATTTTTGATCTTTGTGCTAAAATATAATTGAGCTGCTTAGAAGAAGTTTAATCCTGTTGGGTCTTATTTTTAAAATTTATTATGCCAGACTGGAATAGTAGTACTCAGTATAAAATTAATTATTCTCCAATACTAAGGATAGAACTTTCTGTGATTTCTACCCAATGTCCTATAAATTTGGAGTTTATCCAATCTGGCTGGAGGGAAAAGTCACTATTATCAGCTTTATGGAAATGCTGAGCATAGTACCTTTAATCAATTCAGATGCCTGTTTCTTTGGACCCAAGTAGTTTCCTCATATATATGTGTTGATCCATATTTAATTGTGTTCTTGAGTGTACCCTGCATAGATCTATATACAGAGAAGATAGTTTTAGTATGTATCTATTGGCTGTATTGAAATATGTGTATATGCCACCTACTGGACCTGCTTTTCCAGAGATCCTAAGATACACTGCTTCTGTATTGGGTTATTTTAGCATTTTCTACTTATGTGAGTCTAATTCTTCTTTATTTCTCTATGGTCATTCATGGTATCTTGTTTTCTTATTTTTCAGTGATTTGTTTTAGAATCTAGTAAAAATCATTGAATTTTTAAAAATACATTTTTTATATAAATATGTTTTTATTTCTGTTTTTATAAGTTTCTGGATGATGACCAAACAGGTACACTTAAATTATATAACCATTAAGAAGTTGTTTCAAACATAATAACCCAAGAGACTCCTCTGTCCATAGGATTCTCCAGGCAAGAATACTGGAGTGGGTAGCCATTCCCTTCTCCAGGGGATTCTGTACCATCTGAGCCACCAGGGAAACCCAGGGGTTGTGTAAATGTTGTCCTTAAATTTACGTGAGGGTAGATTTGTTTGTAGAATTGTGTGTGTAATGTATACTTATTAATAATTCTTAGATGAATAAGAGTTTCAACATAATCTTCTGTAAGAGAAGTATACATTTCTTAATTCTGAGTTTATGTGTATTCTCTAGTCAGGTGTCCCATTCTGCATAAATCCTAGACTTTGCCTTCTGTTTCCAAGTAGTAGACCATTAGAGACTGACAGCTGAACCAGAGGCATGTTCCGGCTCCAATATTTGATAGCTATCTTGTCTTGTAATGTCCCATATTGTATGGACTCTGAAAGTTTTTCTTACTTTTCTATCTAGTTATTCATTTAATTTTTTTTTAATTCATATAATTCATTTAAAAGTTTATTAAATGTATCCATTATTTTCAGATGCACTGTATCAGGAAGTTTTTAATGATCTTTTATATAAAATTGTCATAAAGGAGGGGTGGTCCTAAGATGGCGGAGGAATAGGACGAGGAGACCACTTTCTCCCCCACAAATACATCAAAAGAACATTTAAACGCTGAGTAAATTCCACAAAACAACTTCTGAATGCTGGCAGAGGACATCAGGCACCCAGAAAAGCAGCCCATTGTCTTCGAAAGGAGGTAGGAAAAAATATAAAAGACAAAAAAAAAGAGACAAAAGAGATAGGGATGGAGCTCTGTCCCAGGAAGGGAGTCTTAAAAAGAGAAGTTTCCAAGCACCAGGAAACACTCTCACTGCCAAGTCTGTGGTGAGCCTTGGAAGCACAGAGAGCAACATAACAGGGAGGAAAAATAAATAAATAATTAAAACCCACAGATTACGAGCCCAATGGTAACTCCCCCAGCAGAGAAGCAGCACAGACGCTTGCCCCCACCACTAGCAAGCAGGGGCTGGGAAGGGAGGCTAGAGCTGCATTGCTTAGAGTAAGGACTGAGCCTGAATGCCCCGAGGGCAATCTGAGCGAACTAACTTGGGCTAGCAAACCAGACTGTAGAATAGCTACCACGTGAAAAGCCCTAACCTAAGACACCGCCAGGCCTGCGCACAGAACAAAGGACTGAACAGAGATAGCCGGCTGCAGACCATCTCCCTCTGGTGACAGGCAGCCAGAGCCAGAAGAAGGCAATTGCAGCCCCAGAGAGACATTATCTACCAAACTGCAAGCGGGCTTCTTTGCTAACTAAGGCTTCTTGGGGTTCTGGATGGTCAACATCCACCTGAGAAGGTACACTGGTTGTACACCCAGAAAACTGAGGGGGAGGGATGGGGGAGCCGATAAGTCTCAGCGACTGCACTCACCAAACACCACATCACCTGAGCTGCTCCAGACCTGAGAAGGGCACAAAACGCAGGCCCAATGGAGTCTGTGCCTCTGAGGACTACCCGACTGCCTGAACCTAAGCAGCTTAGACCTGGGAGGTGCATGCAGCCCAGGGCCAGCCTCAGACGGCTCCCAGCAGAGCAACCTAGAGCCTGAGCAGGGTGGGCAGGGAGGGCACATGTGCCATGAGCAGGGGCAGGCCTAGTGTGGCTGAGACACTGCGAGCACATGCCAGTGTTATTTGTTTGCAGTGTCCCCCCCTCCCCACAGCGTGACTGAACAAGTGAGCCTAAAAAAAGTGTCCACCACCACCCCCCCTTGTGTTAGGGTGGGAAATCAGACACTGAACAGACCAGCAAACAGAAGAAGCTAAAACAGAGGGAACCACCTTGGAAGTGACAGGTGCAATAGATTAAAACCCTGTAGTTAGTACCGACTACATAGCAAGGTACGACTACATACCGATCTACATACTATAGATCCTGAGAAATATAAGCCAGACCAAGGAACTATCTGAAAATGAACTGACCCCACACTGCCCACAACAACACCAGAGAAAGTCCTAGATATATTTTTATTATTTTTTATGATTTTTATATATTTTTTATTTTTTATGATCATTCTTTTTTTTTAATGTTTTTTAATTTTTAAGTCTTCTATTACTCCTTTAATTTTCATTTTTATAACCTACTATTACTTTGCAAAAAAAGACCCTACTTTTTTAAAGCAAACTTCATATCTATATATGTTATAATTTTTGTGACTTTGTTTTCTTTTTCTTCTTTTCTTTAATATTGTATTTTTGAAAATCCAACCTCTAGATTTTTAACCTTTGCTTTTTGGTATTTGTTATCAATTTTGTACCTTTAAGAACCCAATCTTCAGTACCCATTTTTACTTGGGAGCGTGATTACTGGCTTGACTGCTCTCTCCTCCTTTGGACTCTCCTTTTTCTCCACCAGGTCGCCTCTGTCTCCTCCCTCCCCCTTGTCTTCTCTACCCAATTCTGTGAATCTCTTTGTGTGTTCCAGATAGTGGAGAACACTTAGGGAACTGATTACTGGCTGGATCTGTCTTTCTCCTTTTGATTCCCCCCTTTTATCCTCCTGGCCACTTTTGTCTCTTCCTCCCTCTTCTCTTCTCTGTATAACTCCATGAACATCTCTAAGTGGTCCAGACTGTGGACGCACATAAGGAAGTGATTACTGACTAGTTTGCTCTCTCCTCTTTTGATTCCACCTCATCTCATTTGGGTCATCTCTAACTCCCTCCTCCCTCTTCTCTTTTCCATGTAACTCTGTGAACCTCCCTGGGTGTCCCTCACTGTGGAGAGACTTGTCATCTTTAACCTAGATGTTTTATCAATGGTACTGTATAGAAGGAGAAGTCTTGAGACTACTGTAAAAATAAGACTGAAAACCAGAAGCAGGAGGCTTAAGTCCAAATCCTGAGAACACCAGAGAACTCCTGACTCCAGGGAACATTAATTGACAGGAGCTCATCAAATGCCTCCATACCTACACTGAAACCAAGCACCACCCAAGGGCCAACAAGTTCCAGAGCAAGACATGCCATGCAAATTTCCAGCAACACAGGAACACAGCCCTGAGTTTCAATATACAGGATGCCCAAAGTCACTCCAAAACCACTGACATCTCATAACTCATTACTGGACACTTCATTGCACTCCAGAGAGAAGAAATCCAGCTCCACCCACCAGAACACCAACACAATCTTTCCTAACCAAGAAACCTTGACAAGCCACCCATACAACCCCACCCACAGTGAGGAAACTCCACAACAAAGAGAGCTCCACAAACTGCCAAAATACAGAAAGAACACCCCAAACTCAGAAATATAAACAAGATGAAGAGACAGAGGAATACCCAGCAGGTAAAGTAATAGGATAAATGCTCACCAAACCAAACAAAAGAGGAAGAGATAAGGAATCTACCTGATAAAGAATTCTGAATAATGATAGGGAAAATGATCCAAAATCTTGAAATCAAAATGGAATCACACATAAATAGCCTGGATATAAGGATTGAGAAGATGCAAGAAAGGTTTAACAAGGACCTAGGAGAAATTAAAAAGAGTCAATATATAATGAATAATGCAATAAATGAGATCAAAAACACTCTGGAGGCAACAAATAGTAGAATAATGGAGACAGAAGATAGGATTAGTGAAATAGAAGATAGAATGGTAGAAATAAATGAATCAGAGAGGAAAAAAGAAAAATGAATTAAAAGAAATGAGGACAATCTCAGAGACCTCCAGGACAATATTAGACCCCCCAACATTTGAATCATAGGAGTCCCAGAAGAAGAAGACAAAAAGAAAGACCATGAGAAAATACTTGAGGAGATAATAGTTGAAAACTTCCCCAAAATGGGGAAGGAAATAGTCACCCAAGTCCAGGAAACCCAGAGAGTCCCAAACAGGATAAACCCAAGGCAAAACACCGCAAGACAGATATTAATTAAATTAACAAAGATCAAACTCAAAGAATAAATATTAAAAGCAGCAAGGGAAAAACAACAAATAACACACAAGGGGATTCCCATAAGGATAACAGCTGATCTTTCAATAGAAACTCTTCAGGCCAGGATGGAATGACAAGACATACTTAAAGTGATGCAAGAAAATAACCTACAGCCCAGATTACTCTACCCAGCAAGGATCTCATTGAAATATGAAGGAGAAATCAATAGCTATACAGACAAACAAAGCTGAGAGAATTCAGCACCACCAAACCAGCTCTCCAACAAATGCTAAAGGATATTCTCTAGACAGGAAACACAAAAAGGGTGTATAAACTCGAACCCAAAACAATAAAGTAAATGGCAATGGAATCATACTTATCAATAATTACCTTAAAAATAAATGGGTTAAATGCCCCAACCAAAAGACAATGACTGACTGAGTGAATACAAAAACAAGACCCCTATATATGTTGTCTACAAGAGACCCACCTCAAAACAGGGGACATATACAGACTGAAAGTGAAGGGCTAGAAAAAGTATTCCATGCAAATAGAGACCAAAAGAAAGCAGGAGTAGCAATACTCATATCAGATATAATAGACTTTAAAACAAAAGCTGTGAAAAGAGACAAAGAAGGATACTACATAATGATCAAAGGGTCAATCCAAGAAGATATAACAATTATAAATATATATGCACCCAACATAGGAGCACTGCAATATGTAAGACAAATGCAAACAAGTATGAAAGAGGAAATTAACAATAACACAATAATAGTGGGAGACTTTAATACCCCACTCACACCTATGGATAGATCAACTAAACAGAAAATTAGCAAGGAAACACAAACTTTAAATGATACAATAGACCAGTTAGACCTGATTGATATCTATAGGACATTTAACCCCAAAATAATAAATTTCACCTTTTTCAACCTTCTCCAGGATGTATCACATCCTGGGCCATAAATCTAGCTTTGGTAAATTCAAAAAAATTTGAAATCATTCCAAGCATGTTTTCTGACCACAATGCAGTAAGATTAGATCTCAATTACAGGAGAAAAACTATTAAAAATTCCAAAACATGGAGGCTGAACAACATGCTGCTGAATAATCAAGAGATCACAGAAAAAATCAAAAAGGAAATGAAAATATTCATAGAAATGAATGAAAATGAAAACACAACCCAAAACCTGTGGGACACTGTAAAAGCAGTACTAAGGAGAAAGTTCATAGCAATACAAGCATACCTCAAGAAACAGGAAAAAATTCAAATAAATAACCTAACCCTACACCTAAAGCAACTAGAAAAGGAAGAAATGAAGAACCCCAGGGTTAGTAGAAGGAAAGAAATCTTAAAAATTAGGGCAGAAATAAATGCAAAAGAAACAAAGGAGACCATAGCAAAAATCAACAAAGCCAAAAGCTGGTTCTTTGAAACGGTAAATAAAACTGACAAACCATTAGCCAGACTCATCAAGAAACAAAGGGAGAAAAATCAAATCAATAAAATTAGAAATGAAAATGGAAAGATCACAACAGACAACACAGAAATTCAAAGGATCATAAGAGACTAGTATCAGCAATTATATGCCAATAAAATGGACAACATGGAAGAAATGGACAAATTCTTAGAAAAGTACAACTTTCCAAAACTGAACCACAAGCATGGAAATTGAAACTGTAATCAGAAATCTTCCATCAAACAAAAGCCCAGGTCCAGATGGCTTCAGAGCTGAATTCTACCAAAAATTTAGAGAAGAGCTAACACCTATCCTACTCAAATTCTTCCAGAAAATTGCAGAGGAAGGTAAACTTCCAAACTCATTCTATGAGGCCACCATCACCCTAATACCAAAACCTGACAAAGATCCCACAAAAAAAGAAAACTACAGGCCAATATCACTGATGAACATAGATGCAAAAATCCTTAACAAAATTCTAGCAATCAGAATCCAACAACACATTAAAAAGATCATACACCATGACCAAGTGGGCTTTATCCCAGGGATGCAAGGATTCTTCAATATCCACAAATCAAACAATGTAATACACCACATTAACAAATTGAAAAATAAAAGCCATATGATTATCTCAATAGATTCAGATAAAGCCTTTGAGAAGATTCAACATCCATTTATGATAAAAACTCTCCAGAAAGCAGGAATAGACAAAACATACCTCAACATAATAAAAGCTATATATGACAAATCCACCGCAAACATTATCCTCAATGGTGAAAAATTGAAAGCATTTCCCCTAAAGTCAGGAACAAGACAAGGGTGCCCACTTTCACCACTACTATTCAACTTAGTTTTGGCCACAGCAATCACAGCAGAAAAAGAAATAAAAGGAATCTAAATTGGAAAAGAAGAAGTAAAACTCTCTGTTTGCAGATGACATGATCCTCTACATAGAAAATCCCAAAGACTCTACCAAAAATTGCTAGAGCTAATCAATGAATATAATAAAGTTGCAGGATATAAAATCAACACAGAAATCCCTTGCATTCCCATACAATAATAATGAGGAAACAGAAAGAGAAATTGAGGAAACAGTTCCATTCACCATTGCAACGAAAAGAATAAAATACTTAGGAATATATGTACCTAAAGAAACTAAAGACCTATATATAGAAAACTATAAAACACTGGTGAAAGAAATCAAAGAGGACACTAATAGATGGAGAAATATACCATGTTCATGGGTGGGAAGAATCAATATAGTGAAAATGAGTATACTACCCAAAGCAATCTATAAATTCAGTGCAATCCCTATCAAGCTACCAACAGTATTTTTCACAGAGCTAGAACAAATAATTTCACAATTTGTATGGGAATACAAAAAAAAAAAAAAACTTGAATAGCCAAAGCAATCTTGAGAAAGAAGAATGGAACTGGAGGAATCAACCTGCTTGACTTCAGGCTCTAGTACAAAGCCACAGTCATCAAGACAGTATGGTACTGGCACAAAGACAGAAATACAGAACATTGGAACAAAATAGAAAGCCCAGAGATAAATTCATGCACCTATGGACACCTTATCTTTGACAAAAGGGACAAGAATATACAATGGAGAAAAGATAATCTCTTTTAACACATGGCACTGGGAAAACTGGTCAACCACTTGTAAAAGAATGAAACTAGAAAACTCTCTAACACCATACACAAAAATAAACTCAAAATGTATTAAAGATCTAAATGTAAGACCAGAAACTATAAAACTCCTAGAGGAGACCATAGGCAAAACACTCTCTGACATAAATCACAGCAGGATCCTATATGACCCACCTCCCAGAATATTGGAAATAAAAGCAAAAATAAACAAATGGGACCTAATTAACCTTAAAAGCTTCTGCACATCAAAGGAAACTATTAGCAAGGTGAAAAGACAGCCTTCAGAATGGGAGAAAATAATAGCAAATGAAGCAACTGACAAACAACTAATCTCAAAAATATACAAGCAACTCCTACAGCTCAATTCCAGAAAAATAAATGACCCAATCAAAAAATGGGCCAAAGAACTAAACAGACATTTCTCCAAAGAAGACATACAGATGGCTAACATGTAACACATGAAAAGATGCTCAACATCACTCATTATCAGAGACATGCAAATCAAAACCACAATGAGGTACCATCGCACACCAGTCAGAATGACTGCTATCCAAAAGTCTACAAGCAATAAATGCTGGAGAGGATGTGGAGAAAAGGGAACCCTCTTAGACTGTTGGTGGAAATGCAAACTAATACAGCCACTATGGAGAACAGTGTGGAGTTTCCTTAAAAAACTGGAAATAGAACTGCCTTATGACCCAGCAATCCCACTGCTGGGCATACACACTGAGGAAACCAGAATTGAAAGAGACACGTGTACCCCAATGTTCATCGCAGCACTGTTTATAATAGCCAGGACATGGAAGCAACCTAGATGTCCATCAGCAGATGAATGGATAAGAAAGCTGTGGTACATATACACAATGGAATAATACTCAGCCATTAAAAAGAATACATTTGAATCAGTTCTAATGAGGTGGATGAAACTGGAGCCTATTATACAGAGTGAAGTAAGCCAGAAAGAAAAATACCAATACAGTATACTAACGCATATGTATGGAATTTAGAAAGATGGTAATGATAACCCTGTATGCGAGAGAGCAAAAGAAACACAGATGTATATAACAGTCTTTTGGACTCTGTGGGAGAGGGAGAGGGGGGGATGATTTGGGAGAATGGCATTGAAACATGTATAATATCATGTAAGAAATGAATCGCCAGTCCAGGTTCGAGGCAGGATACAGGATGCTTGGGGCTGGTGCACTGGGATGACCCAGAGGGATGCTATGGGGAGGGAGGTGGGAGGGGCGTTCAGGATGGGGAACACGTGTATACCCGTGGCAGATTCATGTTGATGTATGGCAAAACCAATACAATATTGTAAAGTAATTAGCCTCCAATTAAAATAAATAAAAAATTTTTAAAAATTAAAAAAAAAGAAGAGAAAAAAAATTGTCATAAAGGACTCAACATGAATTTCTAAGCCAGGATGAAATAATGTCCCTTATTATTCTATTCATTGGTTTTACGTTGATATTTTTTTAAAAGCTTCTAATAATTATTGAGAAACTAGTTGTATATTTTATTTATGTTTTTTATATTAAATATAGTAAGATGTTACTGAAATAACAGTGTAATCTAATTTTCAGAATGGCTAGAAATAAATACATAAGTAAATAATAAATGAAAAACAAGTAAATGTGTTTCTAAATAAAAATCTTTGGGCAAGTTATAGAAAACTGCAATATCTTTTGAAGAACTTTAAAAAATGATGACATTTGACAAGATGAAGATACGTTAATGCAACAGTAGCAATTCTATTTGACCATAGATTAATAAAGTAATATTTCCATGTTCTTCCCTCCCAGTGGGAAAGGATGTAAATGAGGAAGGCATGGAAAAGGAAAAATGAACTATGAGAGAGTATAATGTATCTGGACTGCCCCTAAGGAGGGTTAGGATTCTTTTTTCTCCTTTCCATGAAGTCCCAGTATTGCCTTTGAAATTAAATCACAATAGCCTTTTAATACAAATTTTATATTAAATTCTCTGCCAAGCACTCCTTAAATGACAAAAGCAAATGGCAGTATTCATCCTAGATAGGTAATGTCTTTATTTGTGGGGGAAAAAAGCTTTATAATAATGGCTGTCTAGCTACTCTTCAGCAAGTTAAAGGCAGAAAAACTTTACAACAAAACTTATTTTGCTGCCTAGTAATGGAATCACTAAAATTTTGTCCTATTGTCCTTATTTAATCATCAAGCATTACTTCCCATATTGATGATCTACTTTCGGAAAAGCTAACATATTGTGGAAAATTCTGAAAGAGATGGGAATACCAGACCACCCGACCTGCCTCTTGAGAAATCTGTATGCAGGTCAGGAAGCAAAAGTTAGAACTGGACAGGGAACAACAAACTGCTTCCAAATAGAAAAAGGAGTAGGTCAAGGCTGTATATTGTCACTCTGCTTATTTAACTTATATACAGAGTACATCATGAGAAATGCTGGGCTGGAAGAAGCACAAGCTGGAATCAAGATTTCTGGGAGAAATATCAATAACCTCAGATATGCAGATGACACCACCCTTATGGAAGAAAGTGAAGAAGAACTAAAGAGCCTCTTGATGAAAGTGAAAGAGGAAAGTGAAAAAGTTGACTTAAATCTCAACATTCAGAAAACTAAGATCATGGCATCTGGTCCCATCACTTCATGGCAAATAGATGGGGCAACAGTGGAAACAGTGTCAGATTTTATTTTTTGGGGCTCCAAAATCACTGCAGATGGCGATTGCAGTGATGAAATTAAAAGACGCTTATTCCTTGGAAGAAAAGTTATGACCAAACTAGACAACATAGTCAAAAGCAGAGACATTACTTTGCCAACAAAGGTCCGTCTAGTCAAAGCTATGGTTTTTCCAGTAGTCATGTATGGATGTGAGTGTTGGACTATAAAGAAAGCTGAATGCTGAAGAATTGATGCTTTCAAACTGTTGTGTTGGAGAAGACTCTTGAGAGTCCCTTGGACTGCGAGGAGATCCAACCAGCCCATCCCAAATGCAATCAATCCTGAATATTCATTGGAAGGACTGATGCTGAAACTGAAGCTCCAGTACTTTGGCCACCTGATGCAAAGAGTCCACCCATTTAAAAAGACCCTGATGCTGGGAAAGACTGAAGGCAGGAGAAGGGAAAGACAGAGTATGAGATGGTTGAATGACTTTACCAACTCAATGGACATGAGTTTGAGTAAACTCTGGGAGTTGATGTTGGACAGGGAGGCCTGGCATGCTGTAGTCCTTTGGGTCGCAGAGAGTCGGACATGACTGAGTGACTGAACTGAACTGAACATATCCTTTTAATGTTTATGGTCATTTTAAATTGCTTTTACAATGTATACCTACTGTCTCAAGCACAAGAAGAAGAGTTAAAAATATCCTTTGAAAATTATTCATAAATGCCTAGTGTTGGGCATAAGAAACTGTTTTCTAATTAAATGTGATCTTATATCATTTAAAAAAATTTTTTAAAAACTGATATATTATGAAAAAGCTACATAATTGTTTTTGCTCTGCATTTAAAATCACACTGAAAAGATACTTAGAAGTCTATTGCATTAAAAAAATATATCTATTTTAAATTATAGGACTATGAATTTGGAAAGGACCTAAAATATTATTTAAATTTACTTTCCATTTATAGGTACAAAAATGTTTAAATTATTTACTCCTCTTGCTCTTGTTAATTACTTCTGGAGATTAATCTGAAACAAGTTTAGTAACTGCCATTTCAAAAAAATGTTGGGATTATTCATCCCATGGGTATCTAATCTGCATGGTCCCCTTCTGGGTATGGTTTATACAATTTTGGGGGGACAAGTTTTGCTTTCAGAATCACAGCTACCAAATTATATGTCAACTTTTGTCATTTGATTAAAGATATTTAATGATGTATATAATTTTTTAAAATATTTATTTGGCTGCCTTGAGTCTTAATTGTGGCATGCAAACTCTTAATTGTGGCATATGGGATCTAGTTCCCTGACCAGGGATGAAATCCAGGTTCCCTGCACTGGGAACATGGGGTCTTAGCTGCTGGACAATCAGGGAAGTCTTATGTGATGTATATAATTTTGACATAAGAACTTTAAAATTATGCAGTGGTTGTTACTTGTCAGTCACCATTCTAAGCACTTTAAATTTTTTTAATCCTCACAATAACAGTGTAAAATGTGCATTATTAGTTGTATTACTTTTTTTCACATGAGAAGTTTCTGGGCTTCCCTGGTGGCTCAGAGGTTAAAGCATCTGCCCACAATGCGGGAGACCTGGGTTCGATCCCTGGGTCAGGAAGATCCCCTGGGGAAAGATATGGCAACCCACTCCACTATTCTTGCCTGGAGAATCCCATGGATGGAGGAGCCTGGTGGACTACAGTCCACAGGGTCACAAAGAGTCAGACACGACTGAGCGACTTCACTCACGAGAAGTTTCTAGATATATTATAATAAAACTATACCCATAACCACTATAATGTGAGTTTCAGGAGCCCTCTGTAGGGGAGGGAAATTTTTTTCTCTCTTAGATTCAGTTCCAGCACCTGAAGATTAAGCTAACAAAAGACACATTAGTAGAAGATAAAGGTTTATTTTGTGTGCTTATGAGAGACAACAAAAGAAGCAGGTGGTTAAAGTTAAAAACTTACTTAGCTAACTTAGTGGAGGAAGGGACTGGCCAGAAAAGGCTTTGATGGGAAGAACACACATATAGCCTCAAGAAAGATGGAAGTGTTTTTAGAACAGATGGTAGAAAAGAAAATTTGTAATAATATTGTTCTATACTGATATGAGTGGTCTGTCAAAGTTTGGGTCATAAAACTCCCCTAGAGAATGGATTTACGTAGTTTCACATTGATGAAAAAAATTAATAGCTAATCTGAGAAAGAAATAGAGAATTTTATCTGAGCCAATCTGAGGGTTATAATCTAGTAGATAGTCTTTTAAAAAGCTCTGGAAACTGGTCTGCCTGTTAGAGGTCAAAGCACAGTTATGGAAGCTTTCAAGACAAAGGATTTAATATATTCATATCAAGGAAACATTGACAGTTTCCATAGTCCAGATATGCATGTACCCGGTGAGATTATGGTCACTGTGACTCCTTAGAGGACTAATGAAGGAATCTTAACCCCTCAAGAGTTACTTTGCTGGCTCCAGGAGGAAATAAAATAGCTCTTTTTCCCACCCCAGTCTAGCAGGTAATCTTGTGTCTTCTAAGGAGATCCAGATAATGCATAATGCAAATACACAATGTACACTAAAGGGGAGAGGGTGGTAGCACAAATTTCAGAGAAAATTTTATTTTTAAACTTTTCCTGTCCTGCTTTAAAATAATTTTATTTCACCAGTTCTCTGTTTTGATCATTCATTTTTTGGTAGAAGGCTTAAGTAATTGAGTATTTGGTCCCTTAATGCCAGCAGGATTGCTTACCTACCCTGTTTCCATCATGTCTCTTAATGCTTGGTTTCAGTATACTAGTTCTTTATTTTCCCTTAGAGGGGTTGCACTGGAAAGATGTTTGTTAGAGACTAATAGTCAATTCCAGAATGTCTAGTAGGACTTATGCCAGTTTTAATTTGCTTGTGCATTGTGCATGTTTATTATTTTATAGAGAACTATAGATGTGATCAATAGTTTCAAGTTGTTTAGATATCTTTATCTTAATAGGAGTAGGTGATATAGAGTGCAAAGGATAAGAAATAATCACTTTGTAAGCTATACAAACTGTCAACAGAATTGCCAGTAGGAGTAACAATGTCATTAGTAAAATAAGCCAAGATCCTCTTAAAGAAAACCATTGTCCCAGTGTTTCTTCTAAACTGGGAAGAGGATTATTCACAGTGGAAATTGATTTTTCACATGCATCATAAGATGAGTTACATTAGAAGACTAATCAGGTTTAAAAACACAGCATTCAATATGTATTATGATACAGGTTCTCCCTTGGGAAGAAGTTAGAATAACAAGGCCATGCAAGTCTGAAGGACTGATTTTATTGTCATGGAGATCTCCAAACTGAGCAAGATAATGGGTTGATTGCTGTCCTTCTAAGCTTGCTCAGTCAATTTTGTTAAAACCTCTATGTGAATAATGACATCTTCTATTCCACGTAAAGGAAGAAATATGTGGCAAAATGATCATACCATCAGAAACCTGATCCAATCCAGCATGGTCGCATTAAAGGCAGATTGGCAGAGATTGTTTCCAAGGTGTCCTTGACTCTGAAAGAAAACCAATCATGTGTTTTTCTAACCAACTTGGGGAAGCCAAGGACATATTTTGCCAAAAATCCACTGGGTCCCTTTAGGAGCTACCCATTATGTCCCCGGTCATCTGGTTAAGTCAGTTCCAAACCAATAACTGATCCTCTAAGATACAGTCTGTTGACAGTTTTCGGGTGCTAGCCACACTAATTTACAAAGTATTCTTGGGTTGATTTTCTTTGGTATGTTTGGTTTGCTCCCAGCGAAGAAAGACCTTCATATTTGGGGGCCAGTTCCCAGAGTCAGCCAAATAAATCCATCCTGCAACTGGGGAATAATGCTACCACAGAGCTAGGTTATTATGTTTTTAGGTTTAGCTGCAGCACAATACTCTGATTGGGATTGAGTTACATTGAGTAAAAATCAAGTATTTATGGCAAGGTTCAGGACATATGTCATTAATTGGCCAAGTTAAGAGGGTCCTTTCTAATGATACTGGTGGTGGCTCACATGGCACTAGAATTTCTTTCTTCTGATATAAAATACCTAATGGCTAGCCAGTCTGCACCCTGGAGACGTGAAACCTACCAGGGTAATCAGAAGTGCTGAACATTGGTAATTGGTCACGTACACAGCAATTGGATTGATTTTTGATCAATCATTTTGCATATGATTAAGCCCAAGAAAAAAATATATTTGGTTCATTAGCAGAAGTGTGAGCAGTTATCAAAGTAATTGGAATAAAGAACTGGTCCTTAATCCTGAGTCAGCTGTCTACTTCTCTTAGTTTTCTTTCTGTCCTGTTCTGGTAGTGCAGGTTTTAGTTAGTTGAAGCCAAATGTCAGAGATAGGGCTTGTGGTCCACTCTCTCTTGAGAATCCCTTGGACTGCAAGGAGATCCAACCAGTCAATCCTAAAGGAATTCAACCCTGAATATTCATTGGAAGGGCTGATGCTGAAACTGAAACTGCAAAACTTTGGCCACCCAATATGAAGAACTATCTCATTTGAAAAAACCCTGATGCTGGGAAGGATTGAAGGCAGGAGGACAAGGGGAAAACAGAGGTTGAGATGGTTGGGTGGCATCACCAACTTGATGGACATGAATTTGAGCAAGCTCCGGGAGTCAGTGATGGACAGGGAAGCCTGGCATGCTGCAGTCCATGGGGTCGCAAAGAGTCGGACATGACTAGGCAACTGAACTGAACTGAGTCCCTTCAGAAGAGGAGACCTTTTTCAGGTGATAAATGTGAAACCAAGAGCTTATTCCTTTAAGTTTTGAAGCCCAGAGATTTGTAAATAAGACCTGATATAGCCCTTTCCAATATGGCTGTTGTTCTTGTTCAGTAACTAAGTCATGTCTGGCTCTGCGACCCCATGAAATGCAGCACGCCAGGCTTCCCTGTCCTTCACTGTCTCCTGGAGTTTTCTCAAACTCAAGTCCATTGGGTCAGTGATGTCATAAAACCATCTCATCCTCTGTTGTCCCCTTCTCCTCCTGCCCACAATCTTTCCCAGCATCAAGGTCTTTTCCAATGAGTGGACTCTTCACATCAGGTGGCCAAAGTACCAGAGCTTCAGTTTCAGCATCAGTCCTTCCAATGAATATTCAGGGTTGATTTCCTTTAGGATTGACTGGTTTGATCTCCTTGTTGTCCAAGGGACTCTCAAGAGTCTTCTCCAGCACCGCAGTTCAAAAGCATCAATTCCTCAGTGCTCAGCCTTCTTTATGGTCGAATTCTCACATCCATACATGCTTACCGGAAAGGCCACAGCTTTGACTAGTGATGTCTCTGCTTTTAAATACACTGTCTAGTTTTGGCATAGCTTTTCTTCCAAGGAGCAAGCATCTTTAATTTCGTGGCTACAGTGACCATCCACAGCGATTTTGGAGCCCAAGAAAATAAAATTTGTCACTATTTCCACCTTTTCCTCATCTGTTTCCCATGAAGTAATGGGATTGGATGCCATGATCTTTGTTTTTTTTTTTTAATGTTGAGTTTTAAGCCAGCTTTTTTGCCCTCCCCTTTCACCTTCAAGAGATTATTTAAGTCCTCTTTGCTTTCTGCTATTAAAGTGGCATCATCTGCATATTGGAGGTTGATGGTATTACTCTGGCAATCTTGATTCTAGCTTGTGAGATATCCAGCCCAGCATTTTGCATGATATATTCTACATATAAGTTAAGTAATCAGGGTGATGATATATAGCCTTGCTGTACTCCTTTCCCGATAAGGAACCAGTCCATTGTTCCAAGATTGTTTCTAACTGTTGCTTAGTGTTCTGCATACAGATTTCTCAGGAGACAGGTAAGGTGGTCTGGTATTCCATTTCTTAAATAATTTCCCACAGTTCGTTGTGATTAACACAGTTAATGGCTTTATCATATTCAATGCAACAGGCATAGATGTTTTTCTGGGATTCCCCTGCTTTTCCTATGATCCAGCAGATGTTGGGAATTTGATCTCTGGTTCCTCTTCCTTTTCTAAACCTAGATTTTACATCTGGAGGTTCTTGGTTCATGTATGCTGAAGCCTAGCTTGAAGGATTTTGAGCATAGTCTTGCTGGCATGTGAAATGAGTGCAATTGGATGGTAATTTGATCATTCCTTGGTATTGCTTTTCTTTGGGATTGGAATGAAAACTGACCTTTTCTAGCACTGTGGCCACTGCTGAGTTTTACAAATTTGCTGGCATAGTGAGTACAGGACTTTAACATCACATCTTTTAAGGTTTGAAAAAGCTCAGCTGGTATTCCATCACCTCCACTAGTTCATAGTTATACTTCCTAAGGCCCACTCTTGAGTTCACACCCCAGGAGGTCTGACCACACCATCATGGTTATCTGGATCATTAAGACATTTTTTGCATAGTTCTGTGTATCCTTGCACATCTTCTTTTAGGTCCCTGACGTTTCTGTCCTTTATTATGCCCATTTTTTGCATGAAATATTCCTTTGGTATCTCCAATTTTCTTCAAGAGATATCTACTCTTCCCCATTCTATTGTTTTTCTCTGTTTCTTTCCATTGCTCACTTAAGAAGGCTCCCATATCTGTCCTTTCTATTCTCTGGAACTCTGCAATCAGTTGGGTATATCTTTCTTTCCATTTCTCCTTTGCCTTTTGCTTCTCTTCTTTTCTCAGCTATTTGTAAAGGCTCCTCAGACAACCACTTTACCTTCTTGAATTACTTTTTTTGTGGATGATTTTAGTCACCACCTCCTATACAATATTACAAATCTCCATCCATAGTTCTTCAGTCACTCTGTCTATCAGATCTAATCCTTTGAATCTATTACTTACCTCCAATGTATAATCATAAGGGATTTTATTTAAGTTGTGCCTGAATAGCCTAGTGATTTTCCCTTCTTTCTTCAATTTAAGCCTGAATTTTGCAATAAGGAAATGATCTGATCCACAGTCAGCTCCCAGTCTTGTTTTGGTGACTATATAGAGCTTCTCCATCTTCAGGTGCAAAGAACATTATATATCTGATTTTGATATTGACCATCTGATGATGTCCATGTGTAGAGTTGTGTCTTGTATTGTTGAAAGAGGGTGTTTGCTATGAGCAGTGTGTTCTCTTGGCAAAACTCTGTTAGCCTTTGTCGTGCTTCATTTAATTCTCCAAGGCCAAACTTGCCTGCTATTCCCAATATTTCTTGACTTCCCACTTTTGCATTGATGATTTCCACTAACATCTTTTTTGGTGTTAGTTCTTGGAGGTCTTCTAGATCTTCATAGAATCATTCAACTTCAGCTTCTTCAGCATTAAATGTTGGGACATAGACTTGGACTACTGTGATACTGAATGGTTTGACATAGAAATGAACTGAGATCATTCTGTCGTTTTTTGAGATTGCACCTAAGAACTGCATTTCAGACTCTTTTGTTGACTATGATGGCTACTCCATTTCTTGTAAGGATTTAGAAGATGTAATGGGCATCTGAATTAAATTCACCCATTCCTGCCTGTTTTACTTCACTGATTCCTAAAATCTCAGTGTTCACTCTCGCTATCCCCTGCTTGACCATGTCCAATTTGTCTTGATTCATGGACCTGACATTCCAGGCTCCTATGCAATATTGTTCTTTACAACATTGAATGTTACTTCCATCACCAGACACATGCACAACTGATCCACGATTCTGCTTTTGCCCAGGCTCTTCATCCTTTTTGGAGCTGTTTCTCTGCTGTGGTTGTAAAGAATATTTTATCTATGTCTTTTGCAATAGACAAAATCTCCAGGCCATAACCCATGGTCCTTAAGGACTTCATCTCTCCTGAGAGCTTTCTGTGAAATGAGTTAGTTACTAAATTTTTTATTTTCCTTCAGTGCTTTGATAAGTCCTTGGCAATAATGTAATAGTTGATGATGGACAGGGAAGCCTGACATGCTGCAGTCTGTGGTGTCACAATAAGTCAGACACGACTGAGAGACTGAAGTGAACTCATTGATGGTTCATATATGTCTTCATCAAAGTGCATAGGCAGCCCAGTAATTATTTCAAAAGGAGACAACTGATATTTACCAAAAAGACTAGAATAAGATAAACAAGCACCAAGAAGCTTTTGGCTATGAAATTTGAAAAGCCTCTTGAGAGTTTTATCAATCAATTTTTAATTTAATTTTTTATTAGAGTATAATTGCTTTAGGAGACAGGGATCAAGACTATCCCCAAGAAATAGAAATGCAAGAAAACAGAATGGCTGTCTGAGGAAGGCTTACAAATAGCTGTGAAAAGAAGAGAGGTGAAAAGCAAAGGAGAAAAGGAAAGACATACCCATTTGAATCCAGAGTTCCAAAGAATAGCAAGGAGGGACAAGAAAGCCTTCCTCAGTGATCAGGACAAAGAAATAGAGGAAAACAATGGAATTGGAAAGACTAGAGATCTCTTCAAGAAAATCAGAGATATCAAGGGAATATTTCATGAAAAGATGGGCTCGATAAAGGACAGAAATGGTATGGACCTAACAGATATTAGGTCCTAACAGATATTAAAAGCAGAAGATATTAAGAAGAGGTGGCAAGAATACACAGAAGAACTATACAAAAAAGATCTTCATGACCCAGATAATCATGATTGTATGATACCTCACCTAGAGCCAGACATCTTGGGCCTTAGGAAGCATCACTATGAACAAAGCAACTGGAGGTGATGGAATTCCAGTTGAGCTATTTAAAATCCTAAAAGATGATTCTGTGAAAATGCTACACTCATACGCCAGCAAATTTGGAAAACTCAGCAGTAGCCACAGGACTGGAAAGGTCAGTTTTCATTCCAATCCCAAAGAAAGGCAATGCCAAAGATTGCTCAAACTACTGCACAATTGCACTCCTCTCACAGGCTAGTAACGTAATGCTCAAAATTCTCCAAGCCAGACTTCAACAGTACATGAACCATGAACTTCCAGATGTTCAAGCTGTTTTAGAAAAGGCAGAGGAACCAGGGATCAATTGCCAACATCCACTGGATTGTTAAAAAAGGAAGAGAGTTCCAGAAAAACATCTATATCTGCTTATTCACTGCCAAAGCCTTTGACTGTGTGGATCACCACAAACTGTGGAAAATTCTTAAAGAGGAGTCAGGAAGCCTAATTCCTTCAGCTCTGTTTTTCTTTCCCAAGATTGCTTTGGCTATTTGGGGTCTTTTGTGTTTCCATAGAAATTGTAAAGATTTATTTTGTTCTAATTCTGTGAAAAAATGCCCTTGGTAGTTTGATATGGATTGCACTGAATCTGTAGATTCATTTTCACAATATTGATTCTTCCAATCCAAGAACATGATACATTTCTCCATCTGTTTGTGTCATCTTTTATTTCTTTCATCAGTATCTTATAATTTTCTCAGTATAGGTATTTTGTTTCCTAGGTCTAATACCTAGGTTGGTCCTAAGTATTTTTATTCTTTTTGTTGCAGTGGTAAATATGATTGCTTCTTTAATTTCTCTTTCTGATATTTTGTTATTATTATATAGGAATGGAAGAGATTTCTGTGCATCAATTTTGTATCCTGCAGCTTTATCAACTTCATTGATGAGCTCTAGTAGTTTGCTGGTGTCATTTGTAGGATTTTCTAAGATTTTCTATATATTAAGATTTTCCATACATCTGGTCATGTGCAGTGACAGTTCTACTTCTTTTCCAATTTGGATTCCATTTCTTTCTTTTTATTCTATGATTGCTGTGGCTACAACTTCCAAAACTGTGTTGAATAGAAGTGGAGAAAGTAAACATCTTTGTCTTCCTCCCAATCTTAGAGGCAATGCTTTTGTTTTTTCATCATTGAGAATTATGTTTTCTATGAGTTTGTTGTATATGGCCTTTATTATGTTGAGGTAGGTTCTTTCTATGCCCACTATTTTTTTTTTTTTTTGTCATGAATGGGTGTTGAATTCTGTCCAAAGCTTTTTTCTATATCTATAGAGTTGATACAGCTTTTATTCTTCAAATTTTTAATATGGTAGATCATTGGTTTGCATATATTAAAAATCCTTACGTCCCTGGAATAAATCCTACTTGAGCATGGTGTATGATCCTATTGATGTGTTTTTGGGTTCTGTTTGCTAGTATTTTGTTAAGGATTTTAGCATCTTTGTTCATCAGTGATATTGACCTGTAATTTTCTTTTTTGTGATATCTTTGTCTGGTTTGGTATCAGAGTGATTGTTGCCTTGTAGAATAAACTTGGATATATTCCTTCCTCTGCAGTTTTTTGGAAGAATTTGAGGATAGATATTAGCTCTTCTCAAAATATTTGGCAGAATTTGCCTGTGAAGCCACCTGATTCTGGAATTTTCTTTGTTAGAAGATTTTTAATCACAGTGTCAATTTCATTGCTTGTGATTGATCTGTTCATATTTTCCATTTCTTTCTGGATCAGTATTGGAATGTTATATCTTTCTAAAAATTTATCCATTTCTTCCAGGTGGTTGTTGTTGTTCTTCTTCTTCTTTTTTTTTTTTTTTGGCTTATAGTTGCTTGCAGTAGTCTTTTATGATCCTTTGTGTTTCTCTGGTGTCAGTTGTAACTTCTCCTTTTTCATTTCTAATTTTATTGATTTGAGTCCTCTCCCATTTTTTCTTGATGAGTCTGTTTATCAATTTTATTTATCTTCTCAAAGATCCAGCTTTTAGTTTCATCGATCTATGCCATTGTTTGCTTCATTTCTATTTCATATATTTCTACTCTGATCTTTATGGTTTTTTTTTTTTAACTTCAGCTAACTTTGAGCTTTGTTTGTTCTTTCTCTAGTTGTTTTAGGTGTAAGGTAAGGTTGTTTATTTAAGATTTTTCTTGTTTCTTGAGGTGAGATTGTATTTCTATAAACTTCCCTATTAGAACTGCTTTTGTTGCATACCATAGTTTTGGGTCATCATGTTTTCATTGTCATTTGTTTCTAGGTATTTTTTTTAATTTCCTTTTTGATTTCTTCAATGATCCACTGGTTATTTAGAAGCATATTTTTAGCCTCCATGTGTTTGTGTTTTTACAGTTTTTTTTTTTTTTTTTATGTAATTGATTTCACCAATAGAGTTTTGATGGTACCATTAGCAGAGAAGTCAATGGCAACCCACTCCAATACTCTTGCCTGGAGAATCCCATGGATGGGGGAGCCTGGTATGGGGTCACACAGAGTTAGACATGACTCAAGCGACTTAGCAGCAGCAGCAACAGTACCATTAGACTTTTCTACCACTCCTAAAGATTGGGGATGATAAGTGCAGTGAGAATGCTTTATTACTGGTCAAATATCACAAATGGATTTAATTATTTGTGCAGTAAAGTGGGTGCCTCAATCACTAGCAAACCAGAAAATATCCCCCAAACAGGAATTATTTTTTCCAATAGCCATTTACCTACTGATAAAGCCATTACTCTCCTGCAAGGAAAAGCTTCAACCCAGGTGAAAACAATATGTATCAGTACCAAAATATATTTATCTCCTTGAGATGGTAGAATTTGGAGAAAGTCCAATTGCCATGCCTCAAAACGTCACTTAGGAAGGGAAAAGTGACATTGAGATCCATGAATTGGGTTTCTGGGGTTATATTTAGGGCAAATATTTTATTGGGCATATGACTCGTGGGCTTCTGTAGCAGAGCATTCCCAAATATATTGTTTTCCTTGTAAAATCACTCATTTCCCAGAAGTTGCTACTTTTAGTCAAAGAAAGAAATTCTGAGAAGGCTTTTTATTCATCTATTAAATTTCAAATGTCTTCAGCTTAAAATAATTTTTATTTCAACTCTGGGGTTCCAGGTGTATGGCCATACTTCTGTGCATTTACAATAATAAAAAGGGCAGTACTGTCCATCACAAAACTATTGAATAAGTTCATTCTTTTGCAGAACATCTCAATGTAATATGCTCACCTGTGTTCAATAATGAACAGTTTATGGTTCATGTATTCTATATAATATAATCTATGTGCTAAGTTGCTTAGCTGCTGCTGCTGCAAAGTAACTTCAGTCGTGTCCGATTCTGTGCGACCCCATAGATGGCGACCCACGGGGCTCCTCCGTCCCTGGGATTCTCCAGGTATGAAAAGTGGAGTGGGTTGCCATTTCCTTCTCCAATGCATGAAGGCGAAAAGTGAAAGTGAAGTCTATCAGTTCAGTTCAGTTCAGTTCAGTTCAGTCGCTCAGTCGTGTCCGACTCTTTGCTGCTGCTAAGTCGCTTCAGTCGTGAACGACTCTGTGCGACCCCATAGACGGCAGCCCACTAGGCTCCTCTGTCCCTGGAATTCTCCAGGCAAGAATACTGGAGTGGGTTTCCATTTTCCTCTCCAATGCATGAAAGTGAAAAGTGAAAGTGAAGTCGCTCAGTTGTGCCCGACTCTTAGCGACCCCATGGACTGGAGCCTACCAGGCTCCTCCGTCCATGGGAATTTCCAGGCAAGAGTACTGGAGTAGGGTGCCATTGCCTTCTCCGACTCTTTGCGACCCCAAGAATCCCAGCACGCCAAGCCTCCCTGTCCATCACCAACTCCCAGAGTTCACTCAGACTCACGTCCATCCAGTCAGTGATGCCATCCAGCCATCTCATCCTCTGTCGTCCCCTTCTCCTCCTGCCCCCAATCCCTCCCAGCATCAGAGTTTTCGGATGAGTCAACTCTTCGCATGAGGTGGCCAAAGTACTGGAGTTTCAGCTTTAGCATCATTCCTTCCAAAAAAATCCCAGGGCTGATCTCCTTCAGAATGGACTGGTTGGATCTCCTTGCAGTCCAAGGGACTCTCAGGAGTCTTCTCCAACACCACAGTTCAAAAGCATCAATTCTTCGGCGCTCAGCCTTCTTCACAGTCCAACTCTCACATCCATACATGACCACAGGAAAAAACCATAGCCTTGACTAGACAAACCTTTGTTGGCAAAGTAATATCTCTGCTTTTGAATATGCTATCTAGGTTGGTCATAACTTTCCTTCCAAGGAGTAAGTGTCTTTTAATTTTATGGCTGCAGTCACCATCTGCAGTGATTTTGGAGCCCCCCAAAATAAAGTCTTCCACTGTTTCCACTGTTTCCCCATCTATTTCCCATTAAGTGATGGGAGTGGATGCCATGATCTCAGTTTTCTGAATGTTGAGCTTTAAGCCAATTTTTTCACTCTCCACTTTCACCTTCATCAAGAGGCTTTTTAGTTCCTCTTCACTTTCTGCCATAAGGGTGGTGTCATCTGCATACCTGAGGTTATTGATATTTCTCCCAGCAATCTTGATTCCAGCTTGTGCTTCTTCCAGCCCAGCGTTTATCATGACGTACTCTGCATAGAAGTTAAATAAGCAGGGTGACAATATACAGCCTTGACGTACTCCTTTTCCTATTTGGAACCAGTCTGTTGTTCCATGTCCAGTTCTAACTGTTGCTTCCTGACTTGCATACAGATTTCTCAAGAGGCAGGTCAGGTGGTCTGGTATTCCCATCTCTTTCAGAATTTTCCACAGTTTATTGTGATCCACACAGTCAAAGGCTTTGGCATAGTCAATAAAGCAGAAATAGATGTTTTTCTGGAACTCTCTTGCTTTTTCCTCTGTGTCCAACTCTTAGCGACCCCATGGACTGCAGCCTACCAGGCTTCTCCATCCATGGGATTTTCCAGGCAAGAGTACTGGAGTGGGGAGAATTTGCTTTGGTCATGCCCAACTCTTTGCGACCCCATGGACTATAGCCCTCCAGGCTCTTTTGTCCATGGCAATTCTCCAGACAAGAATAGTGAAGTGGGTTGCCATGTTCTTCTCTTGGGATCTTCGCAACCCAGGGATTGAACATGCACCTCCTGTGTCTCTTTCATTGCAGGCAGATTCTTTATCCAATGAGCTACCTGGGAAGCCCAATATAACCTATATGTATCACAATTATTAACCTACATTCAGTGTAACCTAGAGGGAAAGAATTCTTTTTCCTGTTCTAGGATATATACTCAAATATCCTGTCTTGTAGATTTTGTTTTTACAACTAAATGTAAAGCCTATTTTGGGGTTGTTGCTCAACCCTTGGGATTCAAGCCAGTTGGAGTTTTTCATGACACATTGAAGCAAGAAACTATGTAATTGCTGTATAGTTTTTTTTTTTTTAATGCCCTATAAATATAGTGAAGACACATCTTAGTTTTCTGATAAAAGTCAATTTATGCCTACTGTAGTGAAGTCCCATATGTGTCTTGGTTTGGATGCTAAGCTGGGTGGTTATGTTCCCTATAAACTCACCTCTGATAATGTAATTGTTATTCTATTGACCTTTATACAGAGGAGAAAAGTACTGGTAGATTAGTGCATGTTTCCTCAGCTATATCAGGTATCCTGAAATGACAATCTGCAGTAAAATGGAAGAGTAAAACTAAAAATATGGAAACGGTAACAGAAATAAAGAAAGGGATGTTTGATCTCTTAAATATTCCATAAAATATTCTTGAAGTTTCACAGAGGAGATAAACTCTAAGGGCAGGCACTGTTGTTGACAGATGTCTTCTCAACTTGTGAATGACAATGGATATGGGAACTCTCAACTCATTTCATGGTGCTGAGATTAAAATGGACATGAGTTTGAGCAAACTGTGGGAGATAGTGAAGGACAGGGAAGCCTGGAATGCTGCGGTCCACAGGGTTGCAAACAGTTGGACATGACTTAGTGACCAAACAGCAACAATTAAAAGACATATTATCTCTCTGATTTCAGTAAACAACATTGTCTCCGGCTGTCTCTTTCTTTTCTTTTCTTTTAGCTTATTGCAGATCCTTAACCTTATAAAATGGTTTTAAAACTGTGATAAAAATGAAATGTCAGTACACTGATAATCATGTCATACCTGCATTCACCAGTTTCTCAGTCGTTTTATTTATTGTATGCTTAAGTTCTGTAAATATGGTCTCATTGATTTCTCAGTGTTAATTGCTCATTCGTGTCCAACTCTTTTGTAATCCCATGGACTGTAGCCACCAGGATCCTCTGTCCATGGGATTCTTCAGGCAAGAATACTGGAGTGGGTTGCCATTCCATTCTCCAGGGGATCTTCCCAACCCCAGGATCAAACCCAGGCCTCCCACATTGCAGACAGATTTCTTTACTGTCTGAGCCACCAGGGAAGCCCACAAAAAAAGGAGTTAAATTAGATTTCATGTAGACTGAAATGATGTTTTTATTCTGATGTAGAGACACAGAATTTGACACTCAGAATATGTCTCTTTGACATGCTAATTAATTAAAACTGATTATTTTTGAGGTCCAAAAGAATCAGAAAGAATCTCTGACCTTCCTCCTAACTGCCTAAAAAGGGTGTAGTTTGAAGACTTGTTCCAATGGAAGTGGATGGAAGGTAGCCATCACCGTAGATAGCTGTAGTATGAACTAGATGTGTACAAAGGGAAGTGAAGTGAAGATATTCAGTCATGTCCGATTCTTTGGGACCTGGTGGACTGTAGCCTACAAGGCTCCTCCATCCATGGGATTTTCCAAGCAAGAATACTGGAGTGGGTTGCCATTTCCTTCTCCAGGAGACCTTCCCAATCCAGGGATTAAACCCAGGTCTCCAGCACTGTAGGCAGACGCTTTACCTTCTGAGCCACCAGGGAAGTCTAGAAAGGGAGGAACCTTGCAAAGTCTTAAAATTCCTTTCTGTGTCCCATTGTCTCTGCTTGGCCCAACAAACATTTGCTTACCAAACATTTGCTTTTCCATCTCCTTATTAATTGCCTTCCTCCCCTTTGAGGTTCTAAACCACTACTCATAACATGTCTTGTCTTTAGCTGTAGATGATATTTAAGGTGAGAGCTTTAGTCATTTTGGCAAGTTACACAGTTTTTCTGGCTCTCTTCCATGTGTACAAGTTGTTAAACTTTTGATTGATTTTTCTCCTGTTAATCTACTTTCTGTCAATTTTTATACCAGCCAGAAGAGCCTAGAAAGATAAAGGTAAATTTGTTGTCCCTGATACAATAACTTTATTCATTAAAACAAATTTTGGTTAACAATTTTGTTAAAAATCAACATATAAAATATTTGCCATAAATATACTTTTTCTGAAATATACTGAGTATTACCATTTATAAATTATATGATTAATACAAATAAGACTGGTAAATCCATTGACTTATTTCTTATTGCTTATCAATGCCATTAAACATAATTTCTGGTACTTCCCTAACACGTAGAAAAATATGTTACTTGTAATAGGATATGATTAAAATTAAAAGGATTTTTGAAATATTTTTAATTTTATTACAGTATAACTTGACTTAATTTTCATAGTATTTCTGTGTCAAGACCAGTTTTAATTAAAACTGTTTTCAGTTCAGTTCAGTCGCTCAGTCGTGTCCTACTCTTTGCGAGCCCATGAATCGCAGCACACCAGGCCTCCCTGTCCATCACCAACTCCTAGAGTTCACTCAGACTCACGTCCATCCTGTCAGTGATGCCATCCATCTCATCCTGTCATCCCCTTCTCCTCCTGCCCCCAATCCCTCCCAGCATCAGAGTCTTTTCCAATGAGTCAACTCTTCACATGAGGTGGCCAAAGTACTGGAGTTTCAGTTTTAGCATCATTCCTTCCAAAGAAATCCCAGGGCTGATCTCCTTAAGAATGGATTGATTGGATCTCCTTGCAGTCCAAGGGACTCTTAAGAGTCTTCTCCAACACCACAGTTCAAAAGCATCAATTCTTCGGTGCTCATCCTTCTTCACAGTCCAACTCTCACATCCATACACGACCACAGGAAAAATACATAGCCTTGACTAGACGAACCTTTGTTGGCAAAGTAATGTCTCTGCTTTTGAATATGCTATCTAGGTTGGTCGTAACTTTCCTTCCAAAGAGTAAGCGTCTTTTAATTTCATGGCTGCAGTCACCATCTGCAGTGATTTTAGAGCCCCAAAAAATAAAGTCTGACACTGTTTCCCCATCTATTTCCCATGAAGTGATGGGACTGGATGCCATGATCTTCGTTTTCTGAATGTTGAGCTTTAAGCCAACTTTTGCACTCTCCGCTTTCACTTTCTTCAAGAGGCTTTTTAGTGCCTCTTCACTTTCTGCCATAAGGGTGGTGTCATCTGCATATCTGAGGTTATTGATATTTCTCCCAGCAATCTTGATTCCAGCTTGTGCTTCTTCCAGCCCAGTGCTTCTCATGAGGTACTCTGTATATAAGTTAAATAAGCAGGGTGACAATATACAGCCTTGATGTAATCCTTTTCCTATTTGGAATCAGTCTGTTGTTTCATGTCCAGTTCTAACTGTTGATTCCTACCTGCATATAGGTTTCTCAAGAGGCAAGTCAAGTGGTCTGGTATTCCCATCTCTTTCAGAATTTTCCACAGTTTATTGTGATCCACACAGTCAAAGGCTTTGGCGTAGTCAATAAAGCAGAAATAGATGTTTTTCTGGAACTCTCTTGCCTTTTCCATGATCCAGCAGATGTTGGCAATTTGATCTCTGGTTCCTTTGCCTTTTATAAAACCAGCTTGAACATCAGGAAGTTTACGGTTGAATTATTGCTGAAGCCTGACTTGGATAATTTTGAGCATTACTTTACTAGCGTGTGAGATGAGTGCAATTGTGCAGTAGTTTGAGCACTCTTTGACATTGCCTTTCTTTGGGATTTTAATGAAAACTGACCTAGGTATCCAGTCCTGTGGCCACTGCTGAGTTTTCCAAGTTTGCTGGCATATTGAGTGCAGCACTTTCACAGCATCATCTTTCAGGATTTGAAATAGCTCCACTGGATTTCCATCACCTCCACTAGCTTTGTTCCTAGTGATGCTTTCTAAGGCCCACTTGACTTCACATTCCAGGATATCTGGCTTTAGATGAGTGATCACACCACCGTGATTATCTGGGTCGTGACGAACTTTTTTGTACAGTTCTTCTGTGTATTCTTGCCATGTCTTCTTAATATCTTCTGCTTCTGTTAGGTCCATACCATTTCTGTCCTTTATCGAGCCCATCTTTGCATGAAATATTCCCTTGGTATCTCTAATTTTCTTGAAGAGATCTCTAGTCTTTCCCATTCTGTTGTTTTCCTCTTTGTCTTTGCATTGATTACTGAGGAAGGCTTTCTTATCTCTTCTTGCTATTCTTTGGAAATCTGCATTCAGATGTTTATATCTTTCCTTTTCTACTTTGCTTTTCACTTCTCTTCTTTTCACAGCTATCTGTAAGTCCTCCCCAGACAGCCATTTTTCTTTTTTGCATTTCTTTTCCATGGGGATGGTCTTGATCCCTGTCTCCTGTACAATGTCATGAACCTCCGTCCATAGTTCTTCAGGCACTCTATCTATCAGATCTAGTCCCTTAAATCTATTTCTCACTTCCACTGTATAATCATAAGGGATTTGATTTAGGTCATACCTGAATGGTCTAGTGGTTTTTCCTACTTTCTTCAATTTAAGTCTGAATTTGGCAATAGGAGTTCATGATCTGAGCCACAGTCAGCTCGTGGTCTTGTTTTTGTTGACTGTATAGAGCTTGTTCATCTTTGGCTGCAAAGAATATAATCAATCTGATTTTGGTGTTGACCATCTGGTGATGTCCATGTGTAGAGTCTTCTCTTATGTTGTTGGAAGAGGGTGTTTGCTATGACCAGTGCATTTTCTTGGCAAAACTCTATTAGTCTTTGCCCTGCTTCATTCTGTATTCCAAGGCCAAATTTGCCTGTTACTGCAGGTGTTTCTTGACTTCCTACTTTTGCATTCCAGTCCCCTATAATGAAAAGGACATCTTACATTCTATCAAAAGAGCAACTGAACATTCAGTCATTTTATTCATTATTATCAGATAATCATTTTCAATAACACATTTATTCAATCCTTATTTTAGATGACTTACTTCATGTGACAATTCTTACTTTTTTTGTTGTTATTAAGGCTAAAGTATGCTTTATTTTTTAATACAAAAACTTTCAATCAGTATATTGCAAACAATGAAAATTGTAGTTGTGATTGCTTCTGAAAGACAGATATTTTATCATTAAATTTACAAGTTAGTTTGCTAGATTTGTTTTTATTTTTAGTGATAGTTTGACTTTCCTTTTGTAAAGGACAAATACATGCTGTGGAATTTTAGGAACATGAAATTATGGAGAAGTTTAAGTGCCCTATAAATACTAACATTCGTAAATAATAATTAGTAATATTTTATATGTTATATCATTGTTTTTCCATTTTTGTTGCTATGTTTTATACTGAAGACCTTATATAAGGGCCCTCTGTGATTACATCTTCCTTCAGCAAGCTACAATCTCTGTAATCTCACTTAATTTGTAGCTAAAGTTATTTACAATAAAGATGGTATTCTGCACACTTTTTCCTTTGGTTCCATCAAACCTAAACTTGAAACTAAGGCCATTTCCTATTTTGACTTGCTTACTTATGAACCTAAATCAAATAACCCTAAAAAAGAATTCACTCGGGTGGCCCAGAGTACATTTCTCCAGACGAGTCTTGGAATACTTGGAGACATTCCTGGTGGTGACAGTGGAAGGATGATTTAGTGTGTGGATCCAAGGAAGCTAAACATCCTGTAATGCACTGGACATTTCTTGATCAAAAGACAAACCCTTACCATTGGAAACAGTCTTTAAGAAGAGTGTTTGTGCTTTTAAGAAAAAGCACAAACCTTGCGTAAGCTATGAGAAGGTATGTGTTAACTCTAAGCATCTTTCCTCTTCTAAGTTCTGTTTCAAATTATTTCTCAGTATGCTTCACACATCATAATTGGGGAGCATGACATTTTTCCTAACTTCACTGTAGCTGGAACATCATTTCTCCATTTTCTTGCTTATTTTGTAGTTGTCACTGTATTCAAGAAACCAGCTATATGTCCAGTTGATGTCTTTTACCAACCTTTACCTCTACTTGAAGATATTTAGTGCTTCTTTGGTGGCTCAGATGGTGAAGAATATGCCTGCAATGAAGGAGACTTGGGTTCTGCAGGAAAAAAAGGAAGAAGTGAAATAAATGGCATAGTAATAGTTCTAAAAAGAAGAGTGAGAACGGGATGTCAGTTATGTTAGAAAGAATAGGTTTTGTCATTCCTTACATAACAGGAAAAAAGAAGGGTCATATGCCAATAATAAGTGGTTACAAGAAATTAAAGATACTCTTCCATATTGCTATTTTCCCAAGCCTAAATCTTTCTCAAAACCTCTAAACTCTTATATTCAACTGTTTTCTCAACGTTTCTGTTTGAATGGATGTTATATTATATCAGCCTTAAAAATAAAAGAACCTACATTGTGACCATTCACCTTGAAAACCTTTTCTGTCCACAGCCTTCCTGATCTCATTTTACCAAAACTCAGGCTTTGCATTGGCACAGATGAAGAGCACTAGAGCCATCCTTGATCCCTCATTTCTTGTACAATCTAAGTTAAATACATCAGAAAACTGTAATGGTTCCCCTTTTAGAAAACACATAAAATATGACCACCTCTTATTCCTTCCACTGTGCTAATCCTAGAGCAAGCCACCATCATCTATGACTTGGGTTTCTGTAATAGTCTCTAATTGGTTCTTGCTGCTTATGTTCTTATTCTAGAGAGCCAGATTCCATTGCAGCATGCAGAACATTCCTTTATAATACCTAAATTTGATCTTGTCCTCCTTCTGCAATGATTCTCTGTCATGCAGAATAAATATCAGAGTTTTTATGGTGGTCTACTCTGTAGTATTCTCTCTTCATCTGCTCCAGGAACCCTGTCTCCTTACTATTCCTCCAGTAAGTCTAAGCATACTTTCCTCATACAGTATATTCAATAGAAATCTGCCCTTATATTCAGGGCTAATTTTTCCACCTCTTCAGTCTTTGCTCAAATGTTCCTTTTATTAGAAACTATGCAGATGGCACACCCTTATGGCAGAAAATGAAGAGGAACTCAAAAGCCTCTCGATGAAAGTGAAAGTGGAGAGTGAAAAAGTTGGCTTAAAGCTCAACATTGAGAAAACAAAGATCATGGCATCCGGTCCCATCACTTCATGGGAAATAGATGGGGAAACAGTGGAAACAGTGGAAGACTTTATTTTTCTGGGCTCCAAAATCACTGCAGATGGTGACTGCAGCCATGAAATTAAAAGACACTTACTCCTTGGAAGGAAAGTTATGACCAACCTAGATAGCATATTCAAAACCAGAGACATTACTTTGCCAACAAAGGTTCGTCTAGTCAAGGCTATGGTTTTTCCTGGGGTCATGTATGGATGTGAGAGTTGGACTGTGAAGAAGGCTGAGCGCCGAAGAATTGATGCTTTTGAACTGTGGTGTTGGAGAAGACTCTTGAGAGTCCCTTGGACTGCAAGATCCAACCAGTCCATTCTGAAGGAGATCAGCCCTGGGATTTCGTTGGAAGGAATGATGCTAAAACTGAAACTCCAGTACTTTGGCCACCTCATGTGAAGAGCTGACTCATTGGAAAAGACTCTGGTGCTGGGAGGGATTGGGGGCAGGAGGTGAAGGGGACGACAGAGGGTGAGATGGCTGGATGGCATCACTGACTGGATGGAGGTGAGTCTGAGTGAACTCTGGGAGTTGGTGATGGACAGGGAGGCCTGGTGTGCTGCGATTCATGGGGTCGCAAAGAGTCCGACACGACTGAGCTACTGATCTGATCTGATTAGAAACTATATTTAACCACACTATCTAACCCCCCCCCCCCTTCCGACTTCTGATTTCTATTACCTGGTTTTATTTTTCCTTTTGTCATTCATATAGTTTCCCCCTTTAAACAATATATTTTAATCCATTTATTAAGTTTTGTTATTACTCAAAGCACCAAGAGATCTTAGCAGTTTTATTCAGTGATATATCCTAAGTGCCTTGAACAGGGTCTAGCACAGAGCAGGTGCTCAGGAAATATTTGTTGATTGAATGAATGAATGTTTAGCTGAGAAGAGAGATTATCTGTTGAGAGTGATTAAAAGATAAAGTAGGACATGTTTTCTCCTGCAATATAGAGTTTCTTCATTACTGTTTTATTATTAATATATAAATATATTGTGATCTCCCTGGTCCATAAAGAAAAACCTTCTTTGACCACATTTTCTGTATATCTACTAAGCCTTTGGCCTTCAGTTCAGTTCAGTTGCTCAGTCATGTCCAACTCTTTGCAACCCCATGAATTGCAGCACACCAGGCCTCCCTGTCTATCACCAACTCCCGGAGTTCACCCAAACTCATGTCTATCAAGTCGGTGATGCCATCCAGCCATCTCATCTTCTATTGTCCCTTTGTCCTCCTGCCCCCAATCCTTCCCAGCATCAGAGTCTTTGCCAATGAGTCAACTCTTCTCATGAGGTGGCCAAAGTATTGGAGTTTCAGCTTTAGCATCAGTTCTTCCAAAGAACACCCAGGACTGATCTCCTTTAGAGTGTACTGGTTGGATTTCCTTGCAGTCCAAGGGACTCTCAAGAGTCTTCTCCAACTCCACAGTTCAAAATAGGCTTACATTGTACCAAAATTCTAAAAGTTATTTTTCCATCTCAACTTTTCCTCTATTATTCAATTTTCAACCCAAATCTCAGGCACTTACTTGGTTGAAACAGTTCTTTTCAAGCTTCCACCAACTTCTGTGTAAGTCTAATGTTAATAACCATGTATCAGTCTTTAACATATTTTGTATTTTAAAACATTCTGTATAGTTGGTCTTGCCTATTTCTTGGGCATATTTCTCCATGCAATCCTGATTTTCTCCTACCATTTGGGAAACTCCATGTAAATCTCTTTTCTACCTTTTAAATTTTGGGCAAGTACATTTCTTATTATTCATGACCCTTTACAACTATTCTGGAGACTTTTTAAACTAATCCCATTCACTTTATTCTAATTTATAAGGTAAATATTTTCAAATATACATCTCTATTGACATACTCCAAGCTATGGACTCATATAAGATATTGCTTAATATCTTCACTTAATTTTCTTTAATATTCATACTTTTACCCTGTTCTCTCCTTTCAGTCTATTTCAAATAAGTGGCCACAGTCATATATTTAAAATGTAATTTAGGTTTTAATTTTCTTATATATATATGAAACAGTCTTTTTAGTACCATACTAAAGCCTTTCATAGATTAGCCTATAGCTACCTTTGTAAAAATATTTTCTCTCAGTCTTTTCACTATATCTTCTTAAGCAACTCTGGCCTTCTTAATAGCCTCACCTCAGAGATGTTTCAGTTATTGTTCATGTACCTTATGCCTCCATAGTTCATCCAGCTTATGCTCACATATTACTTTCTTAAATATTACCTTCCTTTCTAAAATTACATCATTGCTTGCTATTATTTATATCTCTAAATACAACCCCCTCCAAAAAATATTTTGTTCAGTTGATTGTTACCTGTTTTCATTTCTCTGATAAATCATCATGTAGACAAATATCATGGCTGTTTTATTCCTCTTTAAAAAATATTTGTTTCTCTACATAAATTTAAATATGTTTAAGAAGAGGATTGCATGTCATGAGGTTTAAGATAAACAGATGTATCAAGGGCCCCAAAGACCACCCTTAAACTTGATAATTCACCAGAAAGACTCAGAAAATGGTGTTACACTAATGGCTTATAAATATTTTTTACAGCGAAAGAATATAAATTAAAATTATCAAAAAGAAAAGGCATATAGGCAGTGTCTAGAAAAAAACTAGGAACAAGCTTCCAGGTGTCTTCTTCTAATGTCCAACTCTTTGCGACCCCCATGGACTTTGGAAATATTTTCCAAATATTCCCAAGGCTCCTCCATCCATGGGATTTTCCTGGCAAGAGTACTGGAGTGGGTTACCATTTCCTTCTCCAGGGGATCTTCCTGACTCAGGGATCGAACCCAGGTCTCCCACATTGTAGGCAGACACTTTACCATCTGAGACAGCATGGAAGTCTCTTCTAATGCAATTAATGCTTAATTCTCCCATCAACAATGTGTGACAACACATGCACAGTGTTGCGAACCAGGGATGCTCACCCAGGCTTTGGTGTCCAGGGTTGGTATTGGAGGTCAGTTCCATAGGCATGTAGCACCTGCATGATTGACCTTAGCTACTCAGATTCAAACCTCCCAGAGCAAAAATAGTGAAATATTATAAATCAGATTGTTAGAATAAATGACTTAATCAAACTTTTCTGTTAGGACCAAAGGCATAAAATACACACTTGTAATAGTAACTATGAGCTGACCAACCAGTCTTTTATGTGAATGTACAGAGTTCAGACAACCCAGGGCTGTTGAGTTAATCCTTTCCTGTACAAAGGGAAATAATTTTAAATAAAAGAAGCTCCTATTTAAAAATGAAGCATAAATGTTCTCAAAGATGTACAGGTTTTAAGTATGGTGGCCCACACATTGTATAATTCTGATATGCACACAGTTAAGCTACCAGGGTTTAAATAAAATAACACCCATCTTCCAACAACATGGTTCAGTTTTCAACTTCAGTTCAATTCACTTCAGTTCACTTACTCAGTCATGTCCGACTCTTTGCGACCCCATGGACTGTAGCATGCCAGGCTTCCCTACCAACTCCTGGAGCTTACCAAACTCATGTCCACCCAGTCAGTGATGCCATCGAACCATCTCATCCTCTGTCGTCCCATTCTCCTCCTGCCTTCAATCTTTCCCAGATCAGGGTCTTTTCAAATGAGTCAGTTCTTCGCATCAGGTGGCCAAAATATTGAGTTTCAGTTTCAGCATCAGTCCTTCCAATGAATATTCAGGATTGATTTCCTTTAAGATGGACTGGTTGGATCTCCTTGCAGTCCAAAAGACTCTCAAGAGTCTTCTGCAACATGACGGTTCAAAAGCATCAGTTCTTTGGCACTCAGCTTTCTTTATAGCACAACTCTCTCATCCATACATGACTACTGGAAAAACCATAGCATTGACTAGACAGATCTTTGTTGGCAAAGTAATGTCTCTGCTTTTTAATATGCTGTCTAGGTTGGTCATAGATTTTCTTCAAAGGAGCAAGCGTCTTTTAATTTTATGGCTGCAGTCACCATCTGCAGTGATTTTGGAGCTCAAGAAAATTAAGTCTGTCACTGTTTCCATTGTGCCCCATCTAATTTCCATGAAGTAATGGGACAAGATGCCATGATCTTAGTTTTCTTAATGTTGAATTTTACACCAACTTTTTCATTCTCCTGTTTTACTTTCATCAAGAGGCTCTTTAGTTCTTCTTCGCTTTCTTCCATAAGGGTGGTGTCATCTGCATATCTGAGGTTATTGATATTTCTCCCTGCAATCTTGATTCCAGCTTGTGCTTCATCCTGCCAGACATTTCATGTAAGGTACTTTGCGTATAAGTTAAATAAGCAGGGTAACAATTTACAACCTTGATGTACTCCTTTCCCAATTTGGAACCAGTCTGTCGTTCCATGTCCTGTTCTAACTGTTGCTTCTTGACCTGCATACAGATTTCTCAGGAGGCAGGTCTTACCAAAAAGTATTAACTATAATTGCATAAAGTGTACAGTTTGCTACTAGTTCTTGGTCCACAAATCTGTATGTAAACAAGACATGTGCATCATGATTAATGACCAACACATCATTTCTGATCACTCAGTTTATACACAGGTAACAAAGTGTGTAGTTGTGTTGCATCTTTGTCTCACAGTGACACATTTCCATGACATACTACAAAAATGGAACTATATATGTATATGTGTGTATATATATACATATACATATATATATATAACATATTAATAGTTTCTAGGTATCATAGCTACATATATATATAATTTAGGTAGTAATATCTATATAGAAACATTATACTTAGGTATATAATAAAGAAGATACTCTTGACAAGAAATTAATCAGTCATTCTAAGAGAGAAGAGGAGAATTTTATTTGATCTAAATTTGAGTATTTTAACCTGGGACTAGCACCTCAGAAAACTCTGAGAACTATTCCACCTGTTAGAAGTCAAGTTTTTTTTGAGACAGACAGCTGTACATTAAATGATGTATTATTGACAGTTTTAATAGTACAGATCTAAGCAACATTGTGACTCCTTACAAGAACAAGTAGGAATGTTATCTTTTAAGGAGCTGCCTTGTTGATGCTAAGAGAATGTTGCTCTTTATGGGTGAGCAGGCATTTCTGCTGATAGAGGAGGTTTGGTTGATGCATATCACAGGTACATAATGCACAGTGGGAGGGGAGAGGAGTGTAAAGGGCAGAGACATTTTTTTTATGTTTAAACTGTCTTGTCTTCCCAAAAATATAAATTTTATTTCTTTATAATATAGATGAAATAACTGACCATGACAGTATTGACACTGCCACCATTCATTTCAGTTCAGTTGCTCAGTCATGTCTAACTCTTTGTGACCCCATGGACCACATCACACCAGGCCTCCCTTTCCATCACCAATTCCCAGAGTCTACACAAAATCATGTTCATTGAGTCAGTTATGCCATCCAACCATCTCATCCTCTGTTGTCCCCTTCTCCTCCTGTCCTCAATCTTCCCCAGAATCAGGGTCTTTTCAAATGAGTCAGCTCTTGGCATCAGGTGTCCAAAGTATTGGAGTTTCAGCCTCAGTATCAGTCCTTCCAATGAACACTCAGGACTGATATCCTCTAGGATGGACTGGTTGGATCTCCTTGCAGTCCAAGGGACTCTCAAGAATCTTCTCCAACACCATATTTCAAAAGCATCAATTCTTCAGTGCTCAGCTTTCATTATAGTCCAACTGTCACATCCATACATGACTACTGGAAAAACCATAGCCTTGATTAGATGGACGTTTGGCAAAGTAATGTCTCTGCTTTTTAATATGCTGTCTAGGTTGGTCATAACTTTCCTTCCGAGGAGCAAGCATCTTTTAATTTCATGGCTACAGTCACCATCTGCAGTGATTTTGGAGCCCCCCAAAATAAAGTCAGCCACTATTTCCACTGTTTCCCCATCTATTTGCCATGAAGTGATGGGACTGGATACCATGATCTTAGTGTTCTGAATGTTGAGCTTTAAGCCAACTTTTTCACTCTCTTCTTTCACAGACTGAAACCACAACCACAGATAGCTAACCAATCTAATCACATGGACCACAACCTTGTCTAACTCAATGAAACTAAGCCATGCCATGTAGGGCCACCCAAGATGGACAGGTCATGGTGGAGATTTCTAACAAAATGTGGTCCACTGGAGAAGAGAATGGCAGACCACTTCAGTATTCTTGCCTTGAGAACCCCATGAACAATATGAAAAGGCCACCATTCAAGAGACTCTCAATATGCTAGTGAAGGTAAACTGTTCAGTGTAAATGAGGAAAATGATTATGGTGAGAGAGTGAAAATGAACCAAAACAAGGGAAATGACCAAACACAAATTCATATTAGAATATCTCTCAGAGATATCTCATTATATTTTTCATGGAACTAGAACAAATAACCCCCAAATTATATATGGAACCACAAAAGACCCAGAATTGCCAAAGCAATCATGAGGAAAAAAGAACAAAGCTAGAGTTATAAGCCTCTCAGACTTCATGCAATGCTGCAATAATCAAAACAGCACAGTATTGGCAAAAAACAAAACAAAACAGATATATGGATCAGTGGATCCATAGAGTAGAGAGCCCCAAAATAAACTTGCATATGTACAGTCCATTAACCTTTGACAAAAGAGTTAAGAATACACAATGGAGAAAAGAGAGTCTCTTAGGCAAATGCAGTTGGGAAAACTGGACAGCAATATATAAATCAATGAAGTTAGAACACACCCTTACATCATAAACAAAAGTAAACTCAAAGTAGCTGAAAGACTTAAGTATAAGATGACACTATAGAAGGGAACACAGGAAAAACATTTTCTGACATAAATCACAGCAGTGCTTTCTTAGACCAGTCTCCCAGTGCAAAAGAAATAAAACAAAAATAAACAAATGGGATATAATCAAATTCATAAGCTTTTGCACAGCAAAGAATACCATAAACATGACAAAATGATATCCTACAGACTGGAAGAAAATGTTTGCAAATCATGAAACCAACAAAATTAATATCTAAAATATACAAATAGTTCATTTATCTCAATATTTTTTTTAAAAAAAGGAAACAACCCAATCAAAAATGGACAGAAAAGCTATACAGACATTTATCCAAAAAGGACATATAGATGGCCAACAAGCTCATGAAAAGATGCTCAACAACTCTGTGATTTGAGAAGTGCAAATCAAAACTACAATGAGGTATCACATCTTCACACTAGTCAGAATGGCCATCACTAAAAAGTCTACAAATAATAAATGCTGGAGAGAGTGGGAAGAAAAAGGAACTCTCTTACATTTTTGTTAGGAATGTAAATTGGTTTAACCACTATAGAGACTACTGTGAAGGTTCCTTAAAAAATAAAAATAGAGCTACCATATAATCCAGCAATCCTACTCCTGGACATATGTCCAGAAAATACAAAGACTAATTTGAAAAGATGTATGCACACCAATGTTCAAAAAAGCACTGTTTAGAATTGCCAAGACATGGAAGCAACCTAAGTATCCATCACTGGATTAATGAATAAGATGATCTGCCTTCTTTATATATGTGGCATATACACACATACAGTAGAATACTACTCAACCATAAAAAAGAACAAAATAATCCCTAGAAATCATCATACTAAGTGAAGTAAGATAGACAAAGAAAGATAAATACCATGTGATATCACTTCTATGTGGAATCTTAAAAAAGTGATATGAATGAACTTACTTATGGAACAGAAAAGACTCACAGATATAGAAAGTGAGTTTATGATTACTGAAGTGGAGTGGGGAGGGGAGGGGATAAATTAGGAGTTTGGATTAAAAGATATACACTATTGTATATAAAATAGTTAAACAGTAACATCTTACTGTATCACATAGAAAATTCTTCAATACCTTGTAATAACCAATAATGGAAAAAATCTGAAATATGTGTGTGTGTGTATAATTAAATCACTTTACCATACACTAGAAACTTAACAAAGCATTTAATTCAATACAAGTAAAAATAAATATCCATTACCTCTACATATATGCTGTTTAAGAAAGTACAAAGGCTAATTAGGTGATGTGATAGAGGTGTTGTTAGCTAAAGCCATTGTGGAAATCAACACAATGTGCACCTTAAAAACTCACACAATATTATGTTAGTTACAACTCTATTTTTTTAAAGTGCAAAGGACAAAATATCTGTAGCTGATTCAAACTTAGAAAGAAGTATGACATTTAGCTAAAGCATAGAAAAGATATTGGCTTAGTATTTTAAGTTATACTGCAAGAAGAAAGCAATCATTGTACAATTGTTGATAAGTTTTTAAAATAATGAAATAAAACATTTTTAGCCTCTTTGTTTCCAGTGTTTTAAATTGCAGTGTATTGCTTCACAGGCCCGGCTAGTGGTAAAGAACCCACCTGCCAATGCAGGAGACTTAAGAGACACGGGTTCCATGCCTGGGTAGGAAATATCCCTTGGAGGAGGGTATGGCAACTTACTCCAGTATTCTTGCCTGGAAAATCCCATGGACAATGGAGCCTGGAGGGCTACAGTTCATAGGGTTGCAAAGAGTCAGACACGACTGAAGAAACTTTGCATGAACAAAAATACTAGTTTTATTTTTCAGTTCCATAATGTATTTATAACCAACAGTATAGGAATTTTTATTGTTTTAACAAAATTTATTAAAAGTCATGGAACAATAATAATCTTCCCACTGATTATTAAAATTGCTTTGTATAGTTTCAGTGTTTACATTTTTATGACCCCACATTACCATACAAAGTGAAAGTTGCATGTGTTTAACAAAAATCATAAATTTTGCTTGATTGCTTTTATCTATATTTTACTTTAGAAATTTCCTTTCAGAAATCCTTTCCCTTATGGATTTCTGAAGGACAAGGCTGTGACTTGCATATTTTACATAATGACTGCCAGACTGTAAACTCTGAATCAAAATAAAATGCTTCATTGAGCATAATTTATTTGAAATGGATAAGCAATTAACATTGAAATAAGATATGAGAAAACTGAAAAAAAAAAAATTAAATGTCTGTATGCAGGTCAAGAAGCAACCGTTAGAACTGGACAAGAAACAACAGACTGGTTCCAAATAGGAAAAGGAGTACGTCAAGGCTGTATATTGTCACCCTGTTTATTTAACTTCTATGCAGAGTACATCATGAGAAACGCTGGACTGGAAGAAACACAAACTGGAATCAAGATTGCTGGGAGAAATATCAATAACCTCAGATATGCAGATGACACCACCCTTATGGCAGAAAGTGAAGAGGGACTCAAAAGCCTCTTGATGAAAGTGAAAGCGGAGAGTGAAAAAGTTGGCTTAAAGCTCAACATTCAGAAAGTGAAGATCATGTCATCCGGTCCCATCACTTCATGGGAAATAGATGGGGAAACAGTGGAAACAGTGGAAGACTTTATTTTGGGGGGCTCCAAAATCACTGCAGATGGTGACTGCAGCCATGAAATTAAAAGACACTTACTCCTTGGAAGGAAAGTTATGACCAACCTAGATAGCATATTCAAAAGCAGAGACATTACTTTGCCAACAAAGGTTCGTCTAGTCAAGGATATGGTTTTTCCTGGGGTCATGTATGGATGTGAGAGTTGGACTGTGAAGAAGGCTGAGCGCCTAAGAATTGATGCTTTTGAACTGTGGTGTTGGAGAACACTCTTGAGAGTCCCTTGGACTGCAAGGAGATCCAACCAGTCCATTCTGAAGGAGATCAGCCCTGGGATTTCTTTGGAAGGAACGATGCTAAAGCTGAAACTCCAGTACTTTGGCCACCTCATGTGAAGAGTTGACTCATTGGAAAAGACTCTGATGCTGGGAGGGATTGGGGGCAGGAGGAGAAGGGGACGACAGAGGATGAGATGGCTGGATGGCATCACTGACTCGATGGACGTGAGTCTGGGTGAACTCTGGGAGTTGGTGATGAACAGGGAGGCCTGGCGTGCTGCAGTTCATGGGTTCGCAAAGAGTCGGACACGACTGAGCGACGAATCTGATCTGATTATCCTGGAGGTGTGATTTCATTCCACTAAGGTAAATACGTATCTGAAACGATCAAACAGTTTAGCTATATTCACTTGCCCCAATTCCGTAAATCCTTGCCATTTGTATATGCTATCCTTTAACCTCTCATTTTTCCTGAACTTTCCTCAGTTCTATTTGTGAAACTCTGCAGTGTTTCCTAGCAAAATGTTTAAGCTTTAGTCTTATTTGTAGCGATTGGGTAATATATCTAATGTAAAGTTTATACATATCTTAATAACACTTACTTGAATATGATAGAAAAATGTCACAATTTACCAGCTCTACTATTTTTCATTCTAAAGGGACATTCTACAACTGCAAATGAATATTGGGGCTTTAGGATATAAAACTAACTTTCTTCTCTAACTGTACAGATTTTTTTTAACAGAGTTACATACTTTCAAGGGATTTTCTGCATATAGTGAAGGACAATAGTTGCTCTATAGACTTTTAAGTGCACTCAGTGCCATGGGTCAACTTATAACTGAGTGGTCACTTAAGATTCTAACTTGAGGCTTTGACACTTCCCTACATTACTGCAACGGACTGTATTTAATAGATTTCTAGTAAATTTTTTAAAAATTGTATTGTTTAATATTGTATTCCACTTGTCCTTTAAAAATATTACAAGGATTATACCTCCTGTGGCTATTGTTAGTCAAATCCTGTGTAAGTGCAATGCTTTGCAATAAATATGTAAATATATGTCCAGTGTAATAGGAAAAAGAAAATGACTTTCTTATATTCATCGATGAATGTAAATGAATATATTTGTATCTTATTTGGTAGTCCTCCTCTCCAAAGGAGGAAATTTAAGAATTTTTAAGAATTTCTCAGGTTTTTAAATTTACTTTCAAACAATAATTATTAGGAATTTTTTTGTTATAGTCTATTCATTTGGTGATATAGTTTCCAGAAGAAGTTTGTCTCTATGAGTGGTTTCTATGTACTGTTTATTGTTTTGCTGTTCTTTATAACTATTGTTGCTTTGCCAACTATAAGAAACATTTAATTATTTAAATAATTTCAAAATATGATTAAGGGAACAAAAATTTGAATTGATTGAAAACATAGTAATTGATTTTTAAGTCTATTGGATTTTTGAAGCCCTTTTCCCTTCTATTCTAGATGGTTGTAGTTGTGCAGACTTCTACATTACATACATATTTTTGTCCTTATATATATTTTTATCACAGCTTTTCTTCATCTTATTCCATCACTATTTGAAAAGAGAATTTTAGAAAGTTAGCAACTTGAATTCCAATACTGTGGTTGCTAGAAGAGAGGAAGGTATGAGACATAACATTTCTCTTTTGGAATTCAAAGTTTGAGTACAAAGGTTGACTGAGAAACTCACATGTCTTCCCTCTAATCTCTTTAGTAGGATGAAATTAATTTCCTCAGTATGATTTCAATGTGTTACTGTTGTTACTGTGCAGACTCTGAGCCTTGTTTCTACATGTCTTCAGCAGGGAAATAAAAAACATAAAGTAACTTTTTAGGTAGAGAGGTATCTGATTTTGTTACTCATAATTCAGGTTATTCATTAGAACCTTGCCTTTATTTGTGATGCTAGCAATTTAAAGGCAAATGGGTTTTGGATGAATTCAAAGGTAAAAATTCTGATTTCAAGGGGTTTTTCTGTTGGAACGTCTTAAAAATTATATAATTAGTTGAAGAAATTGAAATTGTCTATTTCTACTCAATCTCTTCATGTATTTAGCTACCTTAAACGGAGTGTCTGGGTGTGCATATGTGTACAGATATATGAAAGTTTATGAGATTTATTATATAAATGAATATATCTCTTATTTATACTGTAACTTGTCTTTCTCTTTGCAAAATCAATATGCACTGGACAGTGAGGAGTTGATTTTATTCAGGCTATTGCAATATAGAGAACATTTATTAATGATGAACCTCTCAGATAAAAGGAGGTTAATAGGCTTAGCACCAAAGTAGCCATCCATGATTCTCAGGGTAGCTATAGGGAGGAGTAGAAAGCGAGTCTTATCAGAAGGGTGGATGTGGTTAGTTCTTAGCGTATATGAAAACAGTTTGCTCCTTTGGAACATAAAAGGGTGGGAGTGGTTCTTAATAGTTCTTTCCTGAAAGTCTTGGGCCCACTTGATGTCCAAAACTGACTGCTGTTTTAAAACTATTGATCTAAAAACAATGTGAGACTACATTATAATTATATATAATAATGGATCTAGCTTACAGCACTTAGAAAAAACAATAAACTTATTACTAAAGGCATCTTCCCAGAAAAAAATGTTTCCATGAGGGATTACATTTTGGCAATATATATGGATAAAATTGGAATAGGAAATGGCGAACCACTACAGTATTCTTGCCTGGAAAATTCCAGGAACAGAGGAGCCTGTCAGGCTGCAGTCTGTGGAGTCTCAAAGATTTGGACATGACTATAGCAACTGAAGGCTATGGTTTTTCCTGTGGTCATGTATGGATGTGAGAGTTGGACTGTGAAGAAGGCTGAGTGCTGAAGAATTGATGCTTTTGAACTGTGGTCTTGGAGAAGACTCTTGAGAGTCCCTTGGACTGCATGGAGATCCAACCAGTCCATTCTGAAGGAGATCAGCCCTGGGTGTTCTTTGGAAGGAATGATGCCAAAGTTCAAACTCCAGTACTTTGGCCACCTCATGTGAAGAGTTGACTCATTGGAAAAGACTCTGATGCTGGGAGGGATTGGGGGCAGGAGGAGAAGGGGATGACAGAGGATGAGATGGCTGGATGGCATCACTGACTGGACGGACGTGAGTCTGAGTGAACTCCGGGAGTTGGTGATGGACAGGGAGGCCTGGCGTGCTGCGATTCATGGGGTCGCAAAGAGTCGGACACGACTGAGCGACTGAAATGAATTGAACTGAACTGATAGCAACTGAGCACATGGATAAAATGACGTTTGGTTGCGTTTGTCTCTCTTGTCTTCTATGAAACAATATTTAAAATTGTGCATTTTTAATCAAGCTTACCAGTGCGGTTAAATGAGGCAAAAATAATCAGATTATATTTATTACATTAATTTTTCTTTTTAAAAATAAAATCTGAAATTACTTGTCATGTCAATCTTCATGTTTATCTTTTGTACAAAACATTATCATCTTTATTGTCTAAAACTCTGAACACATCTAAAATTAACTAGCTTATACACAAATACTGCATTCTATTCTTTTAACCATATTACGCCTAAAATTTTTTATAATTTATTCTAAAAAGTATAGAAATCTATATCTCAGAGGTAAAATCTTATTACTAGCATAAATAACACAATGTCTTTTAAAATCTACTGAGTATTAATCAGGAGAGTAAAACATAAAGACATTAAAATAGTAAATCAGTTCATTTCAGTCACTCAGTTGTGTCCAACTCTTGCAACCCCATCAATTGCAACATGCCAAACGTCCCTGTCCATCACCAACTCCTGGTCCTTGCTCAAGCTCATGCCCATTGAGTCGGTGATGCCATCCAACCATCTCTTCCTCAATCATCCCCTTCTCCCCCTGCCTTCAGTCGTTCCCAGCATCAGGGTTTTTCCAATGAGTCCATTGTTTGCATCAGGTGGCCAAAGTATTGGAGCTACAGCTTCATAATCAGTCCTTTCAAAGATTATTCAGGATTGATTTCCTTTAGGACTGATTGGTTTGATTTCCTTGCAATCCAAGGGACTCTCAAGAGTATTCTCTAACACCACAGTTCAGAAGCATCAATTATTTGGCGCTCAGCATTCTTTATGGTCTAACTCTCACATCAATACATGACTCTTGGAAAAGCCACAGCTTTGACTAGGTGGACCTTTGTTGGCAAAGTAATGTCTCTACTTTTTAATATGCTGTCTAGGTTGGTCATAATTTTTCTTCAAAGGAGCAACTGTCTTTTTTTTTAAATTTTATTTTATTTTTAAACTTTACATAATTGTATTAGTTTTGCCAAATATCAAAATGAATCCATCACAGGTATACATGTGCTCCCCATCCTGAACCCTCCTCCCTCCTCCCTCCCCATACCATCCCTCTGGGTTGTCCCAGTGCACTAGCCCCAAGCATCCACTATCGTGCATTAACCTGGACTGGCATCTCGTTTCATACATGATATTTTACATGTTTCAATGCCATTCTCCCAAATCTTCCCACCCTCTCCCTCTCCCACAGAGTCCATAAGACTGTTCCATACATCAGTGTCTCTTTTGCTGTCTCGTATACAGGGTTATTGTTATCATCTTTCTAAATTCCATATATATGCGTTAGTATACTGTATTGGTGTTTTTCTTTCTGGCTTACTTCACTCTGTATAATAGGCTCCAGTTTCATCCACCTCATTAGAACTGATTCAAATGAATTCTTTTTAATGGCTGAGTAATACTCCATTGTATATATGTACCACTGCTTTCTTATCCATTCATCTGCTGATGGACATCTAGGTTGCTTCCATGTCCTGGCTATTATAAACAGTGCTGCAATGAACATTGGGGTACACGTGTCTCTTTCCCTTCTGGTTTCCTCAGTGTGTATGCCCAGCAGTGGGATTGCTGGATCATAAGGCAGTTCTATTTCCAGTTTTTTAAGGAATCTCCACACTGTGCTCCATAGTGGCTGTACTAGTTTGCATTCCCACCAACAGTGTAAGAGGGTTCCCTTTTCTCCACACCCTCTCCAACATTTATTATTTGTAGACTTTTGGATGGCAGCCATTCTGACTGGTGTGAAATGGTACCTCATAGTGGTCTTGATTTGCATTTCTCTGATAATGAGTGATGTTGAGCATCTTTTCATGTGTTTGTTAGCCATCTGTATGTCTTCTTTGGAGAAATGTCTATTTAGTTCTTTGGCCCATTTTTTGATTGGGTCATTTATTTTTCTGGAGTTGAGCTGTAGGAGTTGCTTGTATATTTTTGAGATTAGTTGTTTGTCCGTTGCTTCATTTGCTATTATTTTCTCCCATTCTGAAGGCTGTTTTTTCACCTTGCTGATAGTTTCCTTTGATGTGCAGAAGCTTTTAAGGTTAATTAGGTCCCATTTGTTTATTTTTGCTTTTATTTCCGATATTCTGGGAGGTGGGTCATAGAGGATCCTGCTGTGATGTATGTCAGAGAGTGTTTTGCCTATGTTCTCCTCTAGGAGTTTTATAGTTTCTGGTCTTATGTTTAGATCTTTAATCCATTTTGAGTTTATTTTTGTGTATGGTGTTAGAAAGTGTTCTAGTTTCATTCTTTTACAAGTGGTTGACCAGTTTTCCCAGCACCACTTGTTAAAGAGATTGTCTTTAATCCACTGTATATTCTTGCCTCCTTTGTCAAAGATAAGGTGTCCATATGTGCATGGATTTATCTCTGGGCTTTCTATTTTGTTCCATTGATCTATATTTCTGTCTTTGTGCCAGTACCATACTGTCTTGATAACTGTGGCTTTGTAGTAGAGCCTGAAGTCAGGTAGGTTGATTCCTCCAGTTCCATTCTTCTTTCTCAAGATCGCTTTGGCTATTCGAGGTTTTTTGTATTTCCAAAGGAGCAACTGTCTTTTAATTTCATAGCTGCAGTCACTATTTGCTGTGATTTTGGAGCCCAAGAAAATAAAGTCTGTCACTGTTTCTATTGTTTTCCCATTTATTTGCCATGATGTGATGAGACCAGATGCCAAGATCTTAGTTTTTTGAATGTTGAGTTTTAAGCCAGCTTTTTCACTCTCCTCTTTCATTTTTATCAAGAGACTCTTTAGTTCCTCTTCAGTTTCTACCAAAAGGATGTGTCTTCATATCTGAGGTTATTGGTATTTCACCTGGCAATCTTGATTCAAGTTTGTGCTTTATCCAGCCCTGGATTTCCCATGAGTTAAATAAGCAGAGTGACAATATAGAACGTTGACATACTCCTTTCCCAATTTGGAACCAGTCCGTTGTTCCATATCCATTTCTAACTGTTGCTTCTTGACCCACATACAGATTTCTCAGGAAGCAGGTAAGGTGGTCTGGTATTCCCATGCCTTTAAGAATTTTAAACAGTTTGGTGTGATCCACACAGTCAAAGCCTTTGGCCTAGTCAATAAAGCAGAAGTAGATATTTTTCTGGAATTCTCTTGCTTTGTGTCCAGCTCTTTGTGACCCCATGGAGTGTAGCCCACCAGCCTTCTCTGTCTATGGAATCCTCCAGGCAAGAATACTGGAGAGGGTTACCATTTCCTTTTCCATAGGATCTTCCCAACCCAGAGATTGAACCCGGGTCTCCTGCATTGCAGGCAGATTCTTTACAAACTGAGCCCAGGGAAGCCTGAAATAGTAAATGCTACATACTAATATAAACATATGTTTCAAATCATACAAGAGACTTGAAGATTGAAAGTACATTTCAGGTAGTAAGGTCTATGTGTTAAGTTAATAAAATAGATGTTGAGCAGTATGAGAATCACCACTCTTATAAGACAGAAAGGACTGAAAAAAAATGGAAATTTCTACCCACAAACCCTTGTCAGTTTATACATCTAACTCAGGTTTAGAGAAACATTTAATACTTTTGTATTCTTATATATAGTATATAAATAAATTTTCTGTTTGCCTTTTTCTGTTTCCCTACACGCTCTCTAAATATGTTAGGAAAACAACAACAGAGGGTAGAAATTATTGGCTACTAATTTAAAAAAATTAAAAGACTGACTAGAAACTATAGATTTGTGATCTATCCTGAAAGCAATAGTTTACTAGAAGATTAGAAATTTATAAGAACATTCACTGAATGAAAATTCACTAAATTGCTTAACTATGCTAATTATTTGATAGGTGTAAGAGAGTGTGCACAAGTTTCCATTATAGGATTCTGATTGCTTCAATTCACTGCCTATGAAGCCTGAGCTCGCATGCAAAGGAATAATTGTAACTGCTGAAGTTGAAATTAGAATTAAGTCACTGGATAAACTATGTTTATGTTTGTGTAAGCATTTTTATTATAGGAGAAATTTTAGAGATGTTTACATATTTGCATACAACTAAAAATATGTAAAATGCATTTAAGTGGTACAATGAACTCTGAATAATAATATAAATTTAAAAGAACAAATAAAATTTGAAAAATGTATACACATGAAAGTCATTATGTTCATAAACTCTAGCAAATATTATGCCATTTTAATTTCTTTAGGATTTCATGAATTGTTTTTAACCTTGCCTCATTCACTTAAATTAATTTCAGAATAACAAGACACAATATGACTTTACTTATGAGTTTTGGCAAATATTTATATCAAGCGTACTTTTTTTTTACTTCAATGAAATATTTTGATTCCTGTCTATATAGATTTTTTTGTTTATTAGTTCAACTATCTTTCATTTAATTTCTACAATTTTCAAGCACTGTACTTAGAATTGTTGTCTGATTGTTGTGTCTGACACTTTGAGACCTCATGAATTGCAGCATGCTGGGCTTCCCTGTCTTTCACTATCTCCCTGATTTTTCTCAAACCCATGACCATTGAGTCAGTGATGCCATCCAACCAACTCATCCTTTGTTGCCCCTTTCTCCTCTTGCCCTCAATCTTTCCCAGCAACAGAGTCTTTTCCAATGTTTTGGCACTTTGCATCAGGTGGCCAAAGAATTGGAGCTTCAGTTTCAGGATCAGTCCTTCCAATAAATATTCAGGATTGATTGCCCTTAGGATTGACTGGTTTGATCTCCTTGCAGTCCAAGGCACTCTAAATAATCTTCTCCACCGCCACAGTTTGAAAGCATCAGTTCTTCAGTGCTCAGCCTTCTTTGGGCTTCTTTGACTGATAGCTCAATCGGTAAAGAATCCGACTGCAATTCAGGAGACCCCAGTTAGATTCATGGGTCAGGAAGATCCACTGAAGAAGGAATAGGCTACCCACTCCAGTATTCATGGGCTTCCCTTGAGGCTCAGCTAGTAAAGAATCAGCCTACAATGCAGGAGACTTGGGTTTGATCCCTGGGGTGGGAAGATCCCCTGGAGAAGGGAAAGGCTACCCAATTCAGTATTCTGGCCTGGAGAATTCCATGGACTGTAGAGTTCATTTCAGTTCAGTTCACTTCAGTCACTCAGTACTGTCTGACTCTTTGTGACCCCATGAACTGCAGCACGCCAGGCCTCCCTGTCCATCACCAACTCCTGGAGTTCACTCAAACTTACATCCATCGAGTCAGTGATGCCACCCAGCCATCTCATCCTCTGTTGTCCCCTTCTCCTCCTGCCCACAATCCCTCCCACCATCAGTCTTTTCCAATGAGTCAACTCTTCGCATGAGGTGGCCAAAGTACTGGAGTTTCAGCTTTAGCATCAATTCTTCCAAAGAACACCCAGGACTGATCTCCTTCAGAATGCACTGGTTGGATCTCCTTGCAGTCCAAGGGACTCTCAAGAGTCTTCTCCAATACCACAGTTCAAAAGCATCAACTCTTCAGCACTCAGCTTTCTTCACAGTCTAACTCTCACACCCACACATGACTACTGGAAAAACCATAGCCTTGACTAGACGGACCTTTGTTGGCAAAGTAATGTCTCTGATTTTGAATATGCTATCTAGGTTGGTCATAACTTTCCTTCCAAGGAGTAGGCGTCTTTCAATTTCATGGCTCCAATCACCATCTCCAGTGACTTTGGAGCCCCCCCAAAAATAAAGTCTGACACTGTTTCCCTATCTATTTCCCATGACGTGATCGGACCAGATGCCATGATCTTAGTTTTCTGAATGTTGAGCTTTAAGCGAAATTTTTCACTCTCCTCTTTCATTTTCATCAAGAGGCTTTTTAGTTCCTCTTCATTTTTTCTGCCATAACGGTGGTGTCATCTGCATATCTGAGGTTATTGATATTTCTCCCGGCAAACTTTATTCCAGCTTATGCTTCTTCCAGCCCAGCGTTTCTCATGATATACTGTGCATATAAGCTAAATAAGCAGGGTGACAATATACAGCCTTGACGTACTCCTTTTCCTATTTGGAACAAGTCTGTTCCATGTCCAGTTCTAACTGTTGCTTCCTGGCCTGCATACAGATTTCTCAAGAGGCAGGTCAGGTGGTCTGGTATTCCCATCTCTTTCAGAATTTTCCACAGTTTATTGTCGTCCACACAGTCAAAGGCTTTGGCATAGTCAATAAAGCAGAAATAGATGTTTTTCTGGAATTCTCTTGCTTTTTTGATGATCCAGCGGATGTTGACAATTTGACCTCTGGTTCCTCTGCCTTTTCTAAAACCAACTTGAACATCTGGAGTTCATGGGGTCACAAAGAGTCAGACAGGACTGAGTGACTTTCACTTTCACTTTTGAGCCTTCTTTATGGTCCAACTCTCACATCCATCCATGACACTGGGAAAAAGTCTAACTTTGACTATATGGACATTTGTTGGCCAAATGATGTCTCTGCTTTTTAATACACTGTCTAGGTTTGTCATAGCTTTTCTTCCAAGGAGCAAGCATCGTTGAATTTTGTGGCTGCTGTCACCATCCATATTGAATTTGGAGCCCAAGAAAATGAAATCTGACACTGTTTCCATGTTTTGTGCTTTATTGAAGCCACACAACTCAGGTGAGTCTTGAATCCACAGGCCAGGACTGGATCCCATGGGCTAGAACTTGAACCTAGTCAAAATTCAGATTGGGACTTACCCACGATCTTTTTTTTTTTTTTTTTTTTCATCTGTACTGGGTCTCCTTTGCTTTGCATGGGCTCTCTAGTTGTGGTGATCAGGGGCTACTCTTCACTGCTGTGTGCAAGTATCTCATTGCATTGTCCTGTCTTGTTGTGGTGCAAAGGCTCTAGGTCTGCAGTCTTCAGTAGCTGCAACATGCAGGCTTAATAGTTGCAGTGTGTGAGCTCCAGGATGCGGGCTTAGGTAGTTGGGGCACATGGACCTAGCTTCTCCACTGCATGTGGAATCTTCTCAGATCAGAGACTGAATCTGTGTCCCCTGCATTGGCAGGCAGATTCTTAACCACAGTGCCACCAGAAACGTCCAAACCCACTGTATTTTAATCAAGATCACACACCTGGTCTCAGGGCTTAATGAAACTGAGGTTCTTTATGTCTCATGGCAGAAAGAATTCATTTCAGTAAGAAACAAAGTGATAGATAAGCAGTGGATTCATTAAGAGAGATTCACATTCCATAGACAGAATGTGATCTGTCTCAAAAGGTGAGAGCAACTTTGGGGAAAACATACTCTACAGAAAGAGTGTGGGCCATCTCAAGAGGTGTGAGGTCTAGAGATATGGTGTGGTTAGATTTTTATGGGCTGCATAATAAGGATAGCACAGGCGGCTGCCGTGGCGCACATAGTGCAGCCAAGAGGAGCTACCCCACGTCCGAGGTCAGGGGCAGAAGCCGGGAGGACCCAATGCCTGAGGGGCTGTGGCCAAGAGAAGTTACCCCACGTCAGAGGTCAGGGGCAGCGACCGAGAGTGCCAGGGTGCGACAGTGCAGGAATAGCCGAGAGGAGCTACCCAACCTCCAAGGTCAGGGGCGGTGGACTGGAGGAGCTACCCCACGTCCAAGGAGGGGTGGCTGTGTGGGCGCAGGAGGGCCTAGAGGAGCTATACCATGTTCAAGGTTAGGAGGGGTGGTGGTGAGGAGATATCACTCATCCAAGGTAAGGAGCAGAGGCTGCGCTTTGCTGGAGCAGCCATGAAGAGATACCCAATGTCCAAGTTAAGAGAAACCCAAGTAAGATGGTAGGTGTTGCAAGAGGGCATCAGGCGGCAGACACTTAAACCATAATCACAGAAAATTAGTCAATCTAATCACACTAGGACCACAGCCTTGTCTAACTCAGTGAAATTAAGCCATGCCCCTGGGGCCACCCAAGATGGGTGGGTCATGGTGGAGAGGTCTGACAGAATGTGGTCCACTGGAAAAGGGAATGGCAAACCACTTCAGTATTCTTGCCTTGAGAACCCCATGAACAGTATGAAAAGGCAAAATGATAGGATACTGAAAGAGGAACTCCCCAGGTCAGTAGGTGCCCAACATGCTACTAGAGATCAGTGGAGAAATAACTCCAAAAAGAATGAAGGGATGGAGCCAAAGTCAAAACAATACCCAGTTGTGGATGTGACTGGTGATAGAAGCAAGGTCTGATGCTATGAAGAGCAATACTGCATAGGAACCTGGAATGTCACGTCCATGAATCAAGGCAAATTGGAAGCAGTCAAACAGGAGATGGCAAGAGTGAATATCAACAATCTAGGAATCAGAGAACTAAAATGGACTGGAATGGGTGAATTTAACTCAGATGACCATTATATCTACTACTGTGGGTAGGAAGGAATCACTTAGAAGAAAAGAAGTAGCCATAGTAGTCAACAAAAGACTTTGAAATGCAGTACTTGGATGCAATCTCAAAAATGACAGAATGATCTCTGTTCATTTCCAAGGCAAACCATTCAATATCACAGTAATCCAAGTCTATGCCCCAACCAGTAACGCTGAAGAAGCTCAAGTTGAATGGTTCTATGAAGACCTACAAGACCTTCCCGAACTAACACCCAAAAAAGATGTCCTTTTCGTTATAGAGGTTGCTGCTGCTGCTAAGTTGCTTCAGTCATGTCCGACTCTGTGCGACCCCATAGAAGGCAGCCCACCAGGCTCCCCAGTCCAGGATTCTCCAGGCAAGAATACTGGAGTGGGTTGCCATTTCCTTCTCCAATGCATAAAGGGAAAAGTGAAAGTGAAGTCACTCAGTCGTGTCTGACTCTTAGCGACCTCATGGACTGCAGCCTACCAGGCTCCTCCGTCCATGGGATTTTCCAGGCAAGAGTACTGGAGTGGGGTGCCATTGCCTTCTCCTCATTATAGGGGACTGGAATGCAAAGGTAGTAAGTCAAGAAACACCTGGAGTAACAGGCAAACTTGGCCTTGGGATACAAAACGAAGCAGGTCAAAGTCTAACTGAGTTTTGCTAAAAGAACACACTGGTCATAGCAAACACCCTCTTCCAACAACACAAGAGGAGACTCTACACATGGACATCACCAGATTGACAACACTGAAATCAGATTGATTATATTCTTTGCAGCCAAAGATGGAGATGCTCTAAACACTCAAAAGAAAAAAAAAAAAAAAAAAGACTGGGAACTAACTGTGGCTCCTCATGAACTCCTTATTGCCAAATTCAGACTGAAATTGAAGAAAGTAGGGAAAACCACTAGACCATTCACGTATGACCTAAATCAAATCCCTTATGATTATACAGTGGAAGTGAGAAATAGATTTAAGGGACTAGATCTGATAGATAGAGTGCCTGAAGAACTATAGATGGAGGTTCATGACATTGTACAGTGGAGAAATAACTCCAAAAAGAATGAAGGTACGGAGCCAAAGTCAAGAGACAGGGATCAAGACCATCCCCATGGAAAAGAAATGCAAAAAAACCCCACAAAACCCAAAATTGCTGTCTGAGGAGGCCTTACAAATAGCTGTGAAAAGAAGAGAAGCAAAAAGTAAGGGAGAAAAGGAAAGATGTAAGCATCTGAATGCCGAGTTCCAAAGAATAGCACGAAGAGATAAGAAAGCTTTCCTCAGAATCAATGCAAAGAAATACAGGGAAACAACAGAATGGGAAAGACTAGTGATATCTTCAGGATAATTAGAGATACAAAGGGAACATTTCATGCAAAGATGGGCTCAGTAAAAGACAAAATTGGTATGGACCTAACAGAAGCAGAAGATATTAAGAAGAGGTGGCAAGAATACACAGAAGAACTGTACAAAAAAGATCTTCATGACCAAGATAATTACAATGGTGTGATCACTCACCTAGAGCCAGACATCCTGGAATGTAAGGTCAAGTGGGCCTTAGAAAGCATCACTATGAACAAAGCTAGTGGAGGTGATGGAATTCCAGTTGAGCTATTTCAAATCCTAAAAGATGATGCTGTGAAAGTGCTGCACGCAATATGTCAGCGAATTTGGAAAATTCAGCAGTGGCCACAGGACTGGAAAAGGTCAGTTTTCATTCCAATCCCAAAGAAAGACAATGCCAAAGAATGCTCAAACTACCACACAATTGCACTTATCTCACATGCTAGTAAAGTAATGCTCAAAATTCTCCAAGCCAGGCTTCAGCAATATGTGAACTGTGAACTTCCTGATGTTCAAGCTGGTTTCAGAAAAGGCAGAGGAACCAGAGATCAAATTGCCAACATCCATTGGATCATCAAAAAAGCAAGAGATTTCCAGAAAAACATCTATTTCTGCTTTACTGGCTATGCCAAAGCCTTTGACTGTGTGGATCACAATAAACTGTGGAAAATTCTGAAGGAGATGGGAATACCAGACCACCTGACCTGTCTCTTGAGAAACCTACATGCAGGTCAGGAAGAAACAGTTAGAACTGGACATGGAACAACAGGCTGGTTCCAAATAGGAAAAGGAGTTCGTCAAGGCTGTATATTGTCACCCTGCTTATTTAGCTTATACGCAGAGTACATCATGAGAAACGCTGGACTGGAAGAAGCACAAGCTGGAATCAAGATTGCCCAGAGGAATATCAATAACCTCAGATATGCAGATGACACCTCCATTATGGCAGAAAGTGAAGAGGGACTCAAAAGCCTCTTGATGAAGGTGAAAGAGGAGAGTGAAAAAGTTGGCTTAAAGTTCAACATTCATAAAACGAAGATGATGGCATCCGGTCCCATCACTTCATGGGAAATAGATGGGGAAACAGTGGAAACAGTGTCAGACTTTATTTTTTTGGGCTCCAAAATCACTGCAGATGGTGACTGCAGCCATGAAATTAAAAGACACTTACTCCTTGGAAGGAAAGTTATGACCAACCTAGATAGCATATTCAAAAGCAGAGACATTACTTTGCCAACAAAGGTCTGTCAAGTCAAGGCTATGGTTTTTCCAGTAGTCATGTATGGATGTGAGAGTTGGACTGTGAAGAAAGCTGAGCACCGAAGAATTGATGCTTTTGAACTGTGGTGTTGGAGAAGACTCTTGAGAGTCCCTTGGACTGTAAGAAGATCCAACCAGTCCATTCTGAAGGAGATCAGCCCTGGGATTTCGTTGGAAGGAATGATGCTAAAGTTGAAACTCCAGTACTTTGGCCACCTCATGCGAAGAGTTGACTCATTGGAGAAGACTCTGATGCTGGGAGGGATTGGGGGCAGGAGAAGAAGGGGACAACAGAGGCTGAGATGGCTGAATGGCATCACTGACTTGATGGACGTGAGTCCGAGAGAACTCCGGGAGTTGGTGATGGACAGTGAGGCCTGGCGTGCTGTGATTCATGGGGTTGCAAAGAGTTGAACACAACTGAGCGACTGAACTGAACTGAACTGAATTTCATAAGATCATAAGTGGGAGGATTATTCCAACTATTTTGAGGAAAGGGTAGGAATATCCCAGTATTGGGCCACCACCCACTTTTTGGCTACTTACACTTGGTCTCAGAACTGTCATGGCACTTGTAGTTGTGTCCTTTAGATGTTAATGTATTACAGTGTGCATATAATGAAGTCAATGTCTATGGGATGTCAAATCTTGGACCTAGTTGGTTCTAACCAGTTTTGGTTATTCCCTATGACTACGTCATTTTTTAAAAAAGAATGCGCCCTGCCTCCTTCCTTCCTGTTTCATTATAAGTGTGAAGATTCCTGTCTCATGAAAAAGATATACATTTTTCAGGCACACCTCATATGTAGTGAGTTCAGTTCCAGACCACCACAATAAAGTGAATATTGCAATAAAGTGAGTTACATGAAAGTTTTGTTTTCCACTGCATGTGAAAGTTATATTTTACTATGTTGTATTCTGTTAAGTGTGACATAGCATTACATCTTTAAAAAGTGTGCATGTTGTTTTTGTTTAGTTGCTAAGCTGTGTCTGCCTTTTTTGTGATCCCATGAAGTATATAGGCCACCAGGCTGCTCTGTCCATAGGATTCTCCAGGCAAGAGTACTGGATTGGGTTGCCATGCCCTCCTCCAGAATATCTTCCCAACTCAGGGTTCATACCTGTGTCTCTTTACCTCTCCTGCATTGACAAATGGGTTCTTTAGCACTAGAGCCAACTGAGAAGGCCCTCTGAGAGCATATCCTTGCTTAAATAAACTTTCACTTGCTTAAATAACATCTCTGCTTGTCTCTGAATTCTTTCACAACTAACATTAAATTTACCAGCAATAGATAATACCACAGCTTATTAATCTATACATCTACTGGTTGGCATCTATATTGCTTCTGAGTTTTGACATTTATGAATAAAGCTGCTATAATATTAAATTTTGTAAGTATTAGCATATATTTTAAATATCACGTTTTTTGTGGGCACAAGTTTCCAATGCCTTTGGGTTAATACTAAGGAGCATGCTTGCTGGATATCGTGGTAAAAGTATGTTTAGTTTCTCAAAAAACATCATATTATCTTTCAAAGAGGATGTACCATTTTGCATTCCCACCAGCGTGAGCATTCTTCTTTCTTCATATTCTTGCCACCATTTTAGCAGTCAGTATTCTGGATTTTGGCCATTCTGATAGAGTGGCAAGAGGCTCAGCATAGCCAATACAATATTGAAGAAAAACAACAAAGTTGGAGGACTTATGCTCCTGACTTCAAGAATTACTGTATCACTATAGTAATCATGACAGTGTTGTAATATCAGAAAAAAAAAAAAAAAGACTAATGAAACAGAAGAGAGAACCAACACATATATCCCCATAAATATTGTCAAATAATCTTTGACAAAGAGGCAAAGACAACATATTTCAACAAATGGTACTGAAACAGCTGAACATCTGCATGCAAAATCAGGAATCTAGACACAGTTGCTATAGCCTTCACAAAAATGAACCCAGAATGGATCATAGACCTATTTATAACATAAAACTATAAGATTCCTGTAAGACAACATAGGAGAAATCTAGAACCTTGGTTTTGGTGATACCTTTTTAAACAGAATGCCAAAAACATGATCCATAAAAGAAATAACTGATTAGCTGGATTTCATTAAAATTAAACACTTCAGCTCTGGAAAAGACAATATCAAGAAAACAAAAAGACAAGCCACAGACTGGGAGAAAATATTTTCAAAACACAACTGTTAAAGGACTATTACAAAAATATATAACTAATACTTAAAACTTAACTCATTGACCAGAGATGTATTAATACATCTTTTGCTACCCAAACATTATTGACCAGAGTTGTTTCAGTATTAACTTACATAACACATTTTTGACCACAGGCATTAATGTTTGCAAGAATCCCCTGGTCGATAATGTTTATGGTAAAAAAAAAGAATAATTTAATTAATAATTGGCCAAACATAGTATCAGATACCACATCAAAAAGATAGATGGCAAATAAGCATATGAAAAGATGCTCAATATCACATGGTTTTTAAAATTTTCATTCCTCTGGTAACATGATTTTGAGCATTTTTTCATATGCTTATTTGCCATCTATCTTCTTCAGTGTGGTACCTGTTAAGATATTTGGTTACAGTCCAGCTGATCTAATGTGGCATTTATTGCCAGTAATTTCTTGTCACTTTTCTTCTAGATGATCTGTCCATTGATATGAGTAGGTCTTATAGTCCTCAACTGTTAATGTGTTTCTGTTAGTTTCTCCCTTTATGTTTGTTAATATTTGCTTTATGTATCTAGATTCTTCTGTGCTGGGTGTTTACATATTTATAATTGTTGTATTTTCTTATTAAGTTTATCCCTTTTTCATTATGTTTTCTTTTTTGTCTCATTATAGATTTTGTCTTAAAATCCATTTTGTCTGATACAAATATAGCTACCAAGATTTTCTTTTTATTTTCATTTGCATGGAATATTTTTCTAATCCTTTACTCCCTGAATGTGTCTTAGATCTTTAGTGAATTTCTTATAAGTAACATATGTATGGGTCTTGTTCTTTATTCAGGCACTCTGTGTCTTTTGATTAGAGCATTTACTCTGTTTACATTTAAAACAGTTATATACACACATGTATTGCCATTTTGTTAAATGCTTTTAGGTTGTTTTTGAAGGTCTTTTTTTTTTTTCTTCTTCTTCTTCTTCTTCTTTTGTTCTTTTTCCTTGGGTTTTGTTGACTACCTCTAATGTATGTTTGGATTCCTTTTTGTTTTAGTGTGAGGTGTCTGTAGGCTCATTGGAGGCTGGGGTGGGCTTCCCCTGCAATTGCCCCTGTTACCTAGGTGGGTGCAGAGCTGCTTCCAGCCCAAGATGGTTGGGACCAGTTCCCCAGACAGCCATCTGCAATGCCCAGTTGGAGACATGGCTGATGCCAGACTGCTATTGGGTGCGTTAAGCTCCCAGGTGTTAACAGGCTAGAGGGAGGATTTTAGAAGGGTGCTTCATAAAACCAGTGTTTTTCAGTAGAAATAGCTCTTTGAAATTCCCACCATCACCATTTCTATCTCCAGAGTGAGGCCCACTTGCTTCCTACTTCTCTGAAAGGTTCTTCAAGATTAGCAGGTGTGTTTGACCAAGGTTTTTTTGGACTATTGCCTTTGTGCTGGGACTCCAAACATATGAGATTTTGTGTGTACCCTTTAAGAGAAAAGTCTATTTTCTGTAGCCCTCCCCCTCTCCCAAACGTAAGCCCCTTGGTTTTCACAGCTAGATGTAATGGGAGCTCATTTTCCTGTGCAGGACCCCTGGGCTGGGGCACCCAGTGTGGCTATGATTTTGATATTTCTCCATTTGTGATCACCTACCTGCGGAGTCAATCCTGGCCATACTGAATCTCTGCCACTCCTACATGTCTCTTTGTGGTCCCTTCTTTATATCTTCAGTTGTGGAAAATCTCTTTTGCTAGCGTTCTGGTCGTTTGCATAGATAGTTGCTCTGTAATTAATTGTAACTTTTTCTGGGAGAAGAGGTGAGTTCAGTGTTTTCCTCTCAGTTTTGCCTAGGGCATCCTTCCCCTAGATTTTAGTCTTCATGAGATCAGAGTCAACGTATCCTTATTTACTACTTTCTTATCAGTGTCTTAATAAATGGCACATATTGGAAAACTGAACAAACATTTGTTTAAAGAATAAAAGTAATTATTACCTAACATAATATCAAATTATATTTTATATGACATTACCAACTAGGAATATTAAAAATATATAATATTCAATCTATAGCAACTATAATATAAAAATAGTATGATTTTCTTGCTTTCAGTTCAGTTCAGTTGCTCAGTCGTGTCCGACTCTTTGCGACTCCATGAACTGCAGCACGCCAGGCCTCCCTGTCCATCCTCCTGGAGTTCACTCAGACTCACGTCCATCGAGTCGGTGATGCCATCCAGCCATCTCATCCTCTGTCGTCCCCTTCTCCTCCTGCCCCCAATCCCTGCCAGCATCAGAGTCTTACTAATGGAATACATATAAATAAGTATATTTTACTGGTGGAAGACAGTATCATGTAAATATCAGCCATATATGGAAATAATTGATTTGGTTTAGCTTTAAATTATTCATTTTCTAGCCAAGGATATAAGCATGCCTCTGTTGCTGCTGTTGCTGTTGCTGCGTCGCTTCAGTCGTGTCTGACTCTGTGCGACACCATGGACTGCAGCTTACCAGGCTTCTCTGTCCATGGGATTCTCCAGGCAAGAACACGGGAGTTGGTTGCCATTTCCTTCTCCAATGCATGAAAGTGGAAAGTGAAAGTGAAGTCGCTCAGTCGTGTCTGACTCATCGACCCCATGGACTGCAGCCTACCAGGCTCCTCCATCCATGGGATTTTCCGGGCAACAGTACTGGAGTGGTGTGCCATTGCCTTCTCCATGCCTCTGTAGGTATTATATATCAAGAGAGAAAGACCCATCTATTCTAGTTTAATCTGATCTTTACTTTTGTTCTTCAAATTAAGTCCTTCCAAGAAAAAGTAAATATAAAAGTCCCTTAGAGTTAATGGAATAACCCAGAACACAATTCCAAAGGCATAGCACTTTCAAAACTGTTAATTTGCTGGAAATCCATACCTGTTGTCATGGAAATCATCTTTATAAAATCCATATGTATAGATAACATAAATAAGATATAACCACAAATAAGATATAGAAGAATATAAAGATTAAATTATGAAAAAAGTTAACCAAATAATATCTTAATTATAATAATATAACTTTTCTTTTGTCAGTGTATGATGATCAGCTTATTTTTACATCAGAAAGAATTAGAATGTAAATTAAATTTACAGTGATTTGGTAAATTCACTTATATCCTCTGAAGTTACAGAGACTTATAGGGGAAGTTGTTCAACACATGATTTATATTTGTTTAAAATTTCTCCTACTGAAGTAGATACAGGTATTTTCTATTAAGTCAAGCTGATTTTCAGAAAGTAAAATATGTATGTAAATTTCAGTCGAGCATAATTTATAGTATTTGGAAATACTGTAAGTTATTTACGTTCATAAAATTTAATTGACCTTTCAGCAAAAAAAAAAAAAAAAAAAAATGCCCCTCCCCATCAAACCCAAAGCTCAAAGGATAAAAATAAACAAGATTGTTAAACACAAAAATATGTATACTCATGTCAGTGATTCTTAAATTTTAGCACACAAAGTAATGACACAGGAAGTTCATTAAAACACTGATTTCTGGGCTACATCCTTAGAGTTTATATTTCTACTTCAGTAGCTCTGGAACTGGGTTCAGAAATTTGCATTTATAACAAATTTTCAGGTGATATTTCTACTGCTGATTTGGGGCCACATATACAGAATTGATGATCTTAGACTCTCCCTGAGGGAGAGGTCTGACTTTAAAACTGCATGAGCTGGATTTTGATAATAACTATATCACAGATAAAAAATAAAATGGAATAATGTGAGTTTTAATTTTTAAATATTCAGTAGATGCAAAAATAATATTTGTGGCTTCAAATATTATTAATACTATTAAAATAGTAATGACAATGACACTCTTAGATTACCTGGTTATTTGTTTAGACAAGAGAAGTCTTTTTTTTTTTTTTTTTTAGTATTTTTTTAAATTTTATTTTATTTTTAAACTTTACATAATTGTATTAGTTTTGCCAAATATCAAAATGAATCCACCACAGGTATACATGTGTTCCCCATCCTGAACCCTCCTCCTTCCTCCCTCCCCATACCATCCCTCTGGGTCGTCCCAGTGCACTAGCCCCAAGCATCCAGTATAGTGCATCGAACCTGGACTGGCAACTCGTTTCTTACATGATATTTTACATGTTTCAATGCCATTCTCCCAAATCTTCCCACCCTCTCCCTCTCCCACAGAGTCCATAAGACTGTTCTATACATCAGTGTCTCTTTTGCTGTCTCGTACACCGAGTTATTGTTACCATCTTTCTAAATTCCATATATATGCGTTAGTATACTGTATTGATGTTTTTCCCTCTGGCTTACTTCACTCTGTATCTACAAATGACTAATCTGTCTAGTCAAAGCTCATCATACCATACTGGTATGGTTTTACCAGTAGTCATGTATGGATGTGAGAGTTGGATTATGAAGAAAGCTGAGTGCCGAAGAATTGATGCTTTTGAACTGTGGTGTTGGAGAAGACTCTTGAGAGTCCCTTGGACAGCAAGGAGATCCAACCAATTCATCCTAAAGGAAATCAGTCCTGAATATTCATTAGAAAGACTGATGCTGAAGCTGAAACTCCAATAGTTGGCCACCTGATGCGAAGAACTGATTCATTGGAAAAGACCCTGATGCTGGGCAAGATTGAAGGCAGGAGGAGAAGGGGACGACAGAGAATGCAATGGTTGGATGGCATCACCGAGTTGATGGACATGAGTTTGAGCATGCGCGGGAAGTTGGTAACAAACAGGGAAGCCTGGCATGCTGCAGTCCATGAGGTCACAAAGAATTAGGCGTGACTGAGTGACTGAACTAAACTGAACTGAGCTGAAGTTTAAGACAACTAGCTGTTTCACAAGATGCCGTTGTGAACAGGGTACACCTGGTTGAAATTTCTAAGTTTATTTTTATGAAAGAGATGTAATGCAAATTGCTAAGTAGGACTTTATTAATATTAAAATCCCATGTTCTGTGAAAGACACTTAAGAAAATGGAAAGAAAAAGAATAAACTAAAAAAAGCAACTTTTGCATAACACACATCTGATAAATGTTTCATTTCCAGAATATATTAAGAGCTCTCATTAATAAGGAAACGAACTAGTTAATTTAAAAATAAAAATAAGCTAGAAGATTTGAACTGCAGTTTTGCCAGAGAAGATGTATGGATGACAAACATGCAGAAAGATGCTTAACATCATGATTTAATAGGAAAAAGCTAATCTAAAACAGGAGATACAACACATATTGCTCAGACACTCAGTCATCCCGGACTCTGCGACCACATGGACTGTAGCCCTTTAGGTTCCTCTGTCCGTGGAATTCTCCTGGCAAAAATACTGGACTGGGTTGTCATGCCCTCCTCCAGTGGATCTTCCTGACCCAGTGATCGAACCCATGTCTCTTAAATCTCCTACACTGGCAGGCAGATTCTTTATCACTGGCATCACCTGGAAAATCCCACAACATGTATTAGAATGACTTAAAATGACAATACCAATTACTGATAAGGATTTGAAGCAATTAGAATTCTCATCTATTGTTGGCTTAAGTGCAAAAAGGCATACTTTGGAGAACAGTTCTCAGGTTTTCATAAAGTTGAACATATACTTATCATATGACCCACTGATCCCATGCCTAGGTACTTTGTCAACAGAAATAAAAAATTATATTCAAAACAAAGATCTGTAAATTAATGTTGCTAACAACATTTTCATAATTTCCTAAAACTGGAAATATGTAAATGCCATTAACTATAGAATGGATAAGTGCATTTTGGTTCATCCATGTAATGGAATCCTACTGAGTAATAAAAAAGGAACAAACTACTAATATATCTCAAAATCTCAAAAATGTATTGCTAAGTGAAAGAAGTTGCACACAAGAAGTTGGAAGTGCTCTGTGATTCAGTGTCTATGACATTCTGGAAAATGTAAAATTACAGGGACAGAAAAGAGATGACTTGTTTCAGGGTTGAAGGTGGAGCTAGAAACTTGACTAAATGGGACAAAAAGGAAGTTTGGAGGTGATGGAAATATTCTGTATCTTGAAAATAGTGATAGTTAAATGATAGGGAAAGTTTATAAAAATTCATAGAAAAGCACACCATAAAATTATGAATTTTAGTAAATAAATTATGCTCTAATCTGACTTCTAAATGTAATAATTTGCTGATACTGAGCTGCATGAGCTGCTTATATATTTTTGAGATTAATCCATTGTCAGTTGCTTCATTTACAGTTATTATCTCCATCCTGAGGGTTGTCTTTTTATTTTGTTTAGAGTTTCCTTTGCTGTTCAAAAGCTTTTAAGTTTAATTCAGTCCCATTTCTTTATTTTTGTTTTTATAGTCATTACTCTAGAAAGTGGGTCAAAGAGGATCTTGCTGTGATTTACGTCAAGGAGCATTCTGCTTATGTTTATCTAAGAGTTTTATAGTTTATGGCCTTACATTTAGGTCTTCATTCCATTTTGAATTTATTTTTGTATATGGTGGTGGTGTTCAGTCACTAAGTTGTTTCTGACTCTTTGTGATCCCATGCCAGGCTTCTCTGTCCTTCACTATCTCCCTGAGTTTCCTCAAACTCATGTCCATTGATTCAGTGATGCCTTCCAACCATCTCATCTCTGTCGCCCCCTTCTCCTCTTGCCCTCAATCATTCCTAGTATCAGGGTGTTTTTCAATGAGTCAGCTCTTTGCACCAGGTGGCCAATGTATTGGAGCTTTATCTTCAGCACAAGTCCTTCTGTGGTGTTGGGAAGTATTCTGATTTCATTCTTTCACATGTAGCTGTCCAGTTTTCCCAGCACCACTTACTGAAGAGGCTGCCTTTTCTCTATCATATTTCTCCTCCTTTGTCAAAGGTAATCTCTGGGCTTTCTATCTGGTTGTCTTTTTCCATTGATCTATATTTCTGTTTTTATGCCAGTACCATACTGTCTTGATTACTGTAGCATTAGCTTTGTAGTATTGTCTGAAGTCAGGGAGCCTGATTCCTCCTCTTTTTTCTTTCTCAAGATGGCTTTAGATGTTTGGAGTCTTCTGTGTTTCCATACAAATTGTAAAATTGTTTGTCCTAACTCTATGAAAAATTCCCTTAGTTATTTGATAGGGATTTCACTGAATCATTAGATTGTTTTGGGTAGTATACAGAGTGAAGTAAGTCAGAAAAACAAGCATCATGTATTAACACATATATATGGAATCTAGAAAAATTATACTGATGAACCTATATGCATAACAAACAGCAGAAGCACAGATATAGAGAATGGAATTGTGGACACAGCATGGAAAGGAGATGGTGGGACAGATTGAGAGAGTGGCATTGACATATATACACTATCATGTGTAAAACAGATAGCTATTGAGAAGCTGCTCTAAAACACAGCAGCTGAGTGCCGAAGCTCAGCCCAGCACTCTGTGATAACCCAGAGGGATTGCTTAGTGGTGGGAGGGAGGTTCAAGAGGGAGGAGATATATGTACACTTATGGCTGATTCACATTGTTGTACAGCAGAAACCAACACAACAATGTAAAGCAATTATCCTCCAGTTAAAAATAAATTTAAATTAAATAAATAAAATGTAATAGGGATCATTTGAAACACATAGATACAGTTAAAAACAAACAAACAAACAAACAGATCTCTTGTATAGAGAGTTCATGAGTCCTTCAGTTCAATTCAGTCGCTCAGTCATGTCCAACTCTTTGTGACCCCATGAACCGCAGCACACCAGGCCACCCGGTCGATCACCAACTCCCAGAGTCCACCCAAACCCATGTCCATTGAGTTGGTGATGCCATCCAACCATGTCCTCCTCTGTCATCCCCTTCTCCTCCTGCCCTCAATCTTTCCCAACATCAAGGTCTTTTCAAATGAGTCAGCTCTTTGCATCAGGTGGCCAAAGTATTGGAGTTTCAGCTTCAACATTAGTCCATCCAATGAACACCCAGGACTGATCTCCTTTAGGATGGACTGGTTGGATCTCCTTGTAGTCCAAGGGACTCTCAAGAGTCTTCTCCAACACCACAGTTCAAAAGCATCAATTCTTTGGTGCTCAGCTTTCTTTATAGTCCAACTCTCGCATCCATACATGACCACTGGAAAAGCCATAGCCTTGCCTAGATGGACCTTTGTTGGCAAAGTAATGTCTCTGCTTTTTAATATGCTATCTAGGTTGATCATAACTTTCCTTCCAAGGAGTAAGTGTCTTTTAATTTCATAGCTGCAATCACCATCTGCAGTGATTTTGGACCCCCCAAAAATAAAGTCAGCCACTGTTTCCCCATCTATTTGCCATGAAGTGATGGAACCGGATGCCATGATCTTAGTTTTCTGAATGCTGAGCTTTAAGCCAACTTTTTCATTCTCCTCTTTCACTTTCATCAAGAGGCTTTTTAGTTCCTCTTCACTTTCTGCCATAAGGGTAGTGTCATCTGCATATCCGAGGTTATTGATATTCTCCAGGCAATCTTGATTCCCGCTTGTGCTTCCTCCAGCCCAGTGTTTCTCATGATGTACTCTGCATAAAACTAAACTCATAGTTCCATCTTCAGTTCAGTTCAGTTCAGTCGTTCAGTTGTGTCCGACTCTTTGTGACTCCATGGACAGAAGCAATCCAGGCCTCCCTATCCATCACCAGCTCCCAGTGTTTTCTCAAATTTATGTCCATTGAGTCAGTGATGCCATCCAACCATCTCATCCTCTGTCGTCCCCTTCTCCTCCCGCCTTCAATCTTTCCCAACATCAGGGACTTTTCAAATGACTCAGCTCTTTGCATCAGGTGGCCAAAGTATTGGAGTTTCAGCTTCAACATCAGTCCTTCCAATGAATATTCAGGAGTTAGAAATGAGTTAGAAATGATTTCCTTTATGATGGACTGGTTGGGTGTCCTTGTAGTCCAAGGGACTCTCAAGAGTCTTCTCCAACACCACAGTTCAAAAGCATCAATTCCTTGGCACTCGGCTTTCCTTATAGTCCAATTCTCACATCCATACATGATTACTGGAAAAACAATAGCCTTGACTAGATGGACCTTTGTTGGCAAAGTAATATCTCTCTCTGCTTTTTAACATGGTGTCTAGGTTGATCATAACTTTTCTTCCAAAGAAAGCATCTTTTAATTTCATGGCTGCAAACACCACCTGCAGTGATTTTGGAGCCCCAAAAATAAAGTCTGCCACTTTTCCCACTGTTTCTCCATCTATTTGCCATGAAGTGATGGCATGGAGTGGCGAGTGGCCAAGAAGAGATACCCCACATTCAAGGTCAGGAGTGGCAGCTGCGCTTCATTGGAGACTCTGTGTGGAGATACCACATGTCCAAGGTCAGAGAAACCCCAATAAGATGGTAGGCGCTGGAGTGGCTGTGAGGAGATACCCCATGTGCAAGGGCAAAGGAGAAGCCCCAGAAAGATGGTAGGAGGGGTGTATTCACATTTACAATTAAACCCCATTCCCGCCAGAGACGCTTACAGGGCTCAAACCAACCTTGTGCACACCAGGGCCCAGGCACCCCACAGAGACTGAGACAGAACTGTGTTTGAGCATCTCGTGTGGAAGTATAGGTCGAAAGTGGTCTGCTGCAGGGACAGAGGCTCTGGGTTCAGCAGACCAGGGTATGGCATAAACCCTCTTGGAGGAGGTTGACATTAACCCTATAGCAGAGCTGCCAGTTAGAACTGGACATGGAACATCAGACTGGTTCCAAATAGGAATAGGAGTACGTCAAGGCTGTGTATTGTCATCCTGCTTATTTACCTTATATGCAGAGTACATCATGATAAACGCTGGGCTGGAAGAAGCACAAGCTGGAATCAAGATTGCCAGGAGAAATATCAATAACCTCAGATATGTGGATGACACCACCCTTATGGCAGAAAGTGAAGAGGAACTAAAAAGCCTTTTGATGAAAGTGAAAGAGGAGAGTGAAAAAGTTGGCTTAAAGCTCAACATTCAGAAAACTAAGATCATGGCATCTGGTCACATCACTTCATCGCAAATAGATGGGGAAACATTGGAAACAGTGGCTGACTTTATTTTTTGGGGGCTCCAAAATCACTGCAGATGGTGATTGCAGCCATGAAACTAAAAGATGCTTACTCCTTGCAAGGAAAGTTATGACCAACCTAGATAGCATATTCAAAAGCAGAGACAGTACTTTGCCAACAAAGGTCCATCTAGTCAAGGCTATGGTTTTTACAGTGGTCATGTATGGATGTGAAAGTTAGACTGCAAAGAAAGCTTAGCCTCAAACAATTGATGCTTTTGAACTGTGGTGTTGGAGAAGACTCTTGAGATTCCCTTGGACTGCAAGGAGATCCAACCAGTCCATCCTAAAGGAGATCAGTCTTGGGTGTTCTTTGGAAGGACTGATGCTAAAGCTGAAACTCCAGTACTTTGGCCACCTCATGCGAAGAGTTGACTCATTGGAAAAGACTCAGATGCTGGGAGGGATTGGGGGCAGGAGGAGAAGGGGATGACAGAGGATGAGATGGCTGGATGGCATCACTGACTCCATGGACATGAGTCTCAGTGAACTCTGGGAGTTGGTGATGGACAGGGAGGCCTGGCGTGCTGCAGTTTATGAGGTCACAAAGAGTCGGACACAACTGAGCGACTGAACTGAACTAAACTGAGAGCTGCCAGAACTTACACAGGACTTGGAAATAGACTCTCAGAGGGCACAACAGAACCTTGTGCATCAGGACCCAGAAGAAAGGAGCAGAGACTCCACAGAAGACTGCCTTGGAATTGCCTGTGAGTGTCTGGGAGTCTCTGGTTGAGGCATGGGTTGGTGGTGGCCTGCTGCTGGTTTAAGGGCAGAGTGTAGCAGTACATGCATAGGATCTTTTGAGGGAGGTCACCATTATCTTTATTATCTCCACCATAGTTTGGTCCCAAGTTAATAGCAGGGATGGAACACAACTTCACCCATCAAAGAAAATTGTATTAATGATTTACTGAGCATGGCCTGGCCAATCAGAACAAGACCTAGTTTTCCCCTCAGTCAGTCTCTCCCACCAGGAAGCTTCCATAAGCCTCTTATCATTCTCCATCAGAGGGCAAACAGACTGAAAACCACAATCACAGAAAACTAACCAGTCTAATCAGATGGACCACAGCCATGTCTAACTCAATGAAACTATGAACCATGCCTTGTAGGGTCACCCAAGATGGGCGGGTCATGGTGGAGAGTTCTGACAGAATGTGGTCCACTGGAGAAGGGCATGACAAATCACTTCAATATTCTTACCTTGAGAAGCCCATGAACAGTATGAAAAGTACCATCTTAGATTTATTTAATTACGTTTTGTTTGTATAGTGTACTTGCAAATGCTATTTATTTAGTTGGCTATATATTCTTTTTCACATTTTCCTGATGACTAAGACTTAAAAAAATTACCATCATCCAAAGCAAGCTGAGTTGCCAAAACAAGTAAAAGGAAGAATTGAGACCGGTCATAATTTTTTTATCTACAGAGGGCTTCCCAGGTGGCCCAGTAGTAAAGAATCTGCCTGGCACTGCAGGAGATGCAGGAGACACAGGTTTGATGGCTGGGTTAGGAAGATTCCCTGCAGTGGGAAATGGCAACCCACTCCGGTATTCTTGCCTGGAGAATTCTTTGGACAGAGGAGCCTGGTGGCCTACAGTCCATAAGGCCACAAAGAGTTGGACATGACTGAGCACACACACACATAGATACTCTGACAAATATTTTCATAAGAACCTCCTCAAACCTCTTCTTCCATTCATAAATGTTTAAAAATATAGCTTCCAATCTTGGGGTATAGAGTTCCAAAATTTGTTTTTTTTTTTTGATATGACAGCTTCAGATGCAAAAGAGGTGCTTTTCCTTCTGTTTCAGAGGCATGAACAATGAAAGATAAATAAAGGATTTCACCTAACATGGAACTCACTCATCTGAATGGCAGTTTATTTAGGACAATGTTATCATTCCACAATAACAGAGTCATTTGCCATGAAGAATGTTACAAGATTTTGTTTAGTATATCTTATTTCATAAATATATTTTTTAAATTTTATTTTATTTTTAAACTTTACATAATTGTGTTAGTAAGTTACAGTAGCTTAAAGTATTAACCTACATGGTTTAGCAAGTATGAGCATACATTGGTAATTTGTAAATTACAACTTTTAAGTACATAAAGGATTCCAGGTTTTGGAGAAAGAACATAGTTTATAAAAAAGTTTCAAATTACTTTTGCCAAGAAAAAATGAAGCAACTTTTGATTAATTAAGTTATCATCACATGAGGAGTGGTTTAGTTAAAGGTCACATAATTTACTCTCCATTTTCAACTTATGATATGACACTTTGAGGCAAATTCATATAGTTATGAGTGATAACATATTGGGAAAGCATGTAGCAATATTATCTTATTATGCTCCTAGGCATTTATTAACTTCTTTGAACATGTTCTACCATATTTTATTACTTAAATAAAATTTTTAACTGCATTAAAAGGTAAAACAAGAGTAAAGTTACATTTTAAAATTATGAATATTATTTTGTAAGTGCATTCATATAATTTTAGAAATAATATTTTTATTTTCTTCCTTTCAATAAATTACTGGCTTTGTTTTTTTCTAGTATACTTTTTTCCAATTTTTTTATTTATAAGATTTACCTTTTAACCTTTTATAACTATACAGTTTAGTAATATTAAATACATTTGTAATGTGTGCAATCATTACTACTATCCATTTCCATAATACATTTCATTTTGTAAAGCTGAAATTCTATGCCTGTTAAAAAAATAATTGTATTGATATATTTTCCCCTTTCCCCATTTCGCCTGAGAAACATCATTCTGCTTTCTGTTTCTGATACTGATTACACAATGTATATCCATATTGTAATATATTTTGAAATTTCCATCATTTTAAGGCTGAATTACATTCCTTTCATGTATATGCCACATCTTGATTATGCATTTCTCCAACTATAAATATTTGCGTTGCTTCTATGTTTTAGCAATTGTGAATACTGTTGCTATAATCATGAGTGTGCAAATATCTCTTTAAGACCCCCTTCCAATTCTTTTGAGTATATACCCAGACATAGAATTCCTGGATCATATGGTAATTCTATTGTTAATCTTTCAGGGAACTGCTGCCCTGTTTTCCAAAATAACTATACCATTTAACTTTCCTTGCAGTAGTGGACAAGGATTTCAGTTTCTCCACATCCTCACCAACACTTATTGTTCTCTGTTCTCTTGATAGGAACCATTCTCATGCATGTGAGGTGACATCTCATTGTAGTTTTAATTTTCATTTCCCTAATTATTAGTGTTGTTGAACATCTTTTAATGTTCTTATTGACCATTTGTATAATATATCTTCTTTGGAAATGTCTATTCAAATCTTTTGACCATTTTTAAATTGGATTGTTTTTATCGTTTTTGAATTTCAGCCTTCTGTGTATAACTTAAATATTAATCCCTTATCAGATATAAATTTGCAGACATTTTCTTCCTTTGTATGGATTATCTTTTTACTCTATGGAGAGTGTCTTTTGATGCATACATTTAAAAATTTTCATGAAGTCCCTTTTGTCTATTTTTTTCTTTTACCACCTTGTGCCTTTGGTGTCATATCCAATAAGTCACTGTCAAATCCAGTGTTGTGAGGATTTTGTTATATGTTTCTTCTAAGAACTTGATTGTTTTAGATCCTGCATTTAGGTCTTTGATTTTTTAATTAATTTTGAATTTTTGTGTATGGTAATGCTAAGTAATTTCCATTTCAAAAATATAGCTGACTGAAATTCATTCCAAGTGAATTACTTTGTTTTAAGGACATTTGCTTTAATTACTTTTTTGGACTCCAAACTATTCACATAAATAATATAGTCTAGTCAATATTATTTCTTATTGTTGAGTAATACTGAAAAATAGGGAAAAGGGTAAAAGGTAGTTTTCTTTGTAATTCTGTACTAGAATTTTATATAGACTGGGAAGGAATTATGTCATTTAAAAAGCCTCCTTCAGTGTTGGGAGTCACCTATTTAGAATATTGAAAGTCAGTATTAAAATACATGTTCATTGTAGCAGCAACTACCAGAAATAATAAAATTTGAATAAATATGCGTATTAACTTACGAGAGGAAAACTGATTTTAGCCTTTGGGGAATGAGTTAGACAAATACATTTGTACAAAGGAGTAGGTTTATTTAGGAGATGAGCACTAGAAATGTGGGGTGTAGTAATAAAAAGATATTCAAATGAATCAAAGTATTTAAAAGAAAAAAGAAATGGAACAACAGCAAATTTCATATTTCCACTTGAAGATAGAAATGATGAAAAGCTATTATGAAATAAATATATGAATGTTTATATATATGTTTAAAATGATTTATATCTTTCTAGTGCTGTTTCAGTCATGTCCAACTGTTTGTGCCCCATGAACTATAGCCCACCAGCCCATCAGATAATGGTATCTAAAAGATATAATAATGAAACCAATAATATCCACTAGTATGCCAGTAATGATACCAATGATATCTTTTAGATATCATTATTTCAAAGATTAAAAACTGGCTGTTAATCTGGTGGGTATCATTATTTGGTTGGTATCATTATTTAATTGGTTAACCTGATTTTTATCATTATTTCAGAGATCAAAATCTGGTTGTTTAATTTTACATATTTTCATTGTTGAACCAAGAGCATTATTGATAATTGATAAAAGTGACAACTTTAATGATTTATGTTTACAGTTAGTGTAAAAGTAGAAACTTAGATTTTTTATTAATATATTTAGAGATTTTAATTATAGGAGGAAAAGTCAATAAACATATTCAAGACTTCAAAGAGCCTCAACTATTAATTTCAGACACATCAACCTAATAGTGGTTACTGTAATGAACTCCTCTGTTTTTATACACTGCTTTTAAAAAATATAGTATAAAACAATTTCCAAAAGTTTGATTTTTTTTTTAAACTCTGTGCCTTCTGACATGTGATTCTTGAATAAACACTGTGTCTGCATAGCTTTCTTTTAGGTAGGGTTCAGTTCAGTTCAGTTCAGTCGCTCAGTCCTGTCCGACTCTTTGCGACCCCATGAATCGCAGCATGCCAGGCCTCCCTGTCCATCACCAACTCCTGGAGCTCACTCAGACTCACGTCCATCCAGTCAGTGATGCCATCCAGCCATCTCACCCTCTGTCGTCCCCTTCTCCTCCTGCCCCCAATCCCTCCCAGCATCAGAGTCTTTTCCAATGAGTCAACTCTTCCCATGAGGTGGCCAAAGTACTGGAGTTTCAGCTTTAGCACCATTCCCTCCAAAGGAATCCCAGGGCTGATCTCCTTCAGAATGGACTGGTTGGATCTCCTTGCAGTCCAGCAGACTCTCAAGAGTCTTTTCCAACACCACAGTTCAAAAGCATCAATTCTTTGGCGCTCAGCCTTCTTCACAGTCCAACTCTCACATCCATACATGACCACAGGAAAAACCATAGCCTTGACCAGATGGACCTTTGTTGGCAACGTAATTTCTCTGCTTTTGAATATGCTATCTAGGTTGGTCATAACTTTCCTTTCAAGGAGTAAGCGTCTTGTAATTTCATGGCTGCAGGTAGGGTTATATCTAGCCATTCCACTTTGTAGCCTTCTAGATTTCTAACTGGAGAAGGCAATGGCACCCCACTCCAGTACTCTTGCCTGGAAAATCCCATGGATGGCGGAGCCTAGTAGGCTGCAGTCCATGGGGTCGCTAAGAGTCGGACACGACTGAGTGACTTCACTTTCACTTTTCCCTTTCACGCATTGGAGAAGGAAATGGCGGCCCACTCCAGTGTTCTTGCCTAGAGAATCCCAGGGACGGGGGGGCCTGGTGGGCTTCCGTCTATGGGGTCGCACAGAGTCAGACACGACTGAAGCGACTTAGCAGCAGCAGCAGCAGATTTCTAACACACACTTGACATGCTCAAAATTATTTTATAAAATGGTATTTTGCTATGAGAGGAAATAAGGAGACTTAGACTCTAAAATTGTTATTACTCAAATATAATGTGTATTTTTACACATTTTTACACATAAAAACCAAGACACATTTATTCAAGGTGATAAGCGTCCTCCATTTACAACATGTTACTTCCAAAGTCACCCTGATCATTAACATCCTTTTTGTAAAATAAGAGAGAACATAGATAATCATTTGTTAGAAATTGGCACTGAGGGAAATATGTCACTTTTGCCCACATCTCATTGGCTATAATATCATTTTTATAATCACTTATCTGCATGGGATACTTGGTTACTTAGGAATATGATCTATCTCCATGTGCAGAAAAAGAAAATCAATTGGGAAGAGCAAGTATCAATCTCTTATGTCTCCCTTTTTTTTTTTCTCATCTCATACTTCACACTGCAACGTAAACACTGTAATATCTTCTATCATCACTAATAAAAATAATAGCAGTAATTGTAGCAATATAACACTCTTTAAATACTCTAATAATATAACAGCATTTCTTCATAGAGGTCCTATAGTTTCAATGATATTATTCAAGTTTACAAATGTGAAAATATAAGAAATGATAGGAAGGTAAATTGCCAAATGTTAACAAAACTATTACTGCAGGAAATTTGAGTCAAGATTATTTATTTTCCGCATATATAAACTGATATTCTTTAACACTGTGATTTGGGGGAAAGTTTGGTTTAAACTTTCTGAATCAGTTTTCTTATCTTCAATTCAGTTCAGTTCAGTCGCTCAGTCGTGTCCGACTCTTTGAAACCCCATGAATCACAGCACGCCAGGCCTCCCTGTCCATCACCAACTCCCAGAGCTCGCTCAGACTCAGGTCCATCGAGTCAGTGATGCCATCCAGCCATCTCATCCTCTGTCGTCCCCTTCTCCTCCTGCCCCCAATCCCTCCCAGCATCAGGGTCTTTTCCAATGAGTCAACTCTTTGCATGAGGTGGCCAAAGTACTGGAGTTTCAGCTTTAGCATCATTCTTTCCAAAGAAATCCCAGGGCTGATCTCCTTATAATGTGGAAAATATATATATATTTTAGAATTAGTGAATATGTACATTAGGCTGTGCCTGGAAATGGCAAAACTAGTTTTTAATGCAGAGTATCAATCACAATTTTAACCACAATGACATTCTTGCTTTCACTTTCTTCTGTTCTAGAATTAACTGTGATCCTCTTTGTATCATAACTATAGACACTGAACTTTTAATGTTATAACTCCATAACTTCATGTTGTATGCATGAAATACTTTATAAATGTAGTGTTTTAAGGTGTGGAACTAAAGATAATATAGTAAATTTTGAGAGATTATCATTTAATAATGCTTGCAAATGAGATTAAAAGACTTGCTCTCCTTCTCTTAGTTAGCTGTATTCCCATCCTGAAGAGGATGAAAACTTTAATTGATATTAAGGATAAGGAATAATTTTAGCAGAAATGAACTTTGCTCATGATGATTCTATATGAAGCAAAATGTCTTAAAAGAAATAAGAAAGAAGAGCTTAGTAAAAGTTTGGTGAAGTGTTCATAAACACAGGTCTTTTATTTATATCTGTAAAACATTTAATTGGCTCCAACTGCTCTTCTGGTAAGGATTTAAATCTTTAATATGGCTCTATGTCTTATTTCATTTAGACTCTATCTACCTCTAGAATATTATTGCTCATTAGTTTCACTTATTTTCCATGTTCTAGTCATGAAATTATTTTTACCTGTCTAAGCTCATTTCTGTGTAAGATATTTGTACAAAGTTGGTGAAAAGTAATCTCACATGAGTATCTCCCTTAATACTCAAATGCTATTTTGAGTATTTAGCTCAAATGCCATTTTGTCAAAGAAACCTTGCTTTATTTATCAGATTACATTAATGCATGTCATTGTATCTAACATTTGTCTCTGATTCTAAATTTTAGCACTTACCAGAATAAGAAATTATGTATTTATATATGACTATGAGATGGCTGGATGGCATCACTGACTCGATGGACGTGAGTCTGAGTGAACTCCGGGAGTTGGTGATGGACAGGGAGGCCTGGCGTGCTGCAATTCATGGGGTCGCAAAGAGTCAGATACGACTGAGCGACTGATCTGATCTGATTGAACCAATGCCTTTCTCCTATCAGACTTGGGCTTTATTGGACCAGGGACTGTATGATTTTCTCAGTGTATTCCCAGCTCTTAATGCCCTAAATGGTACATGGCAGAGTTTTGGAAATACTGCTAAGTAAATAGGTGAATCTAAAAAATATTTTTGTAGATTTTACCTTCCTAATAATTTTTCCCATTGTTTTTCAATGTCCTTTTCCAACAAAATTCACCAAAAAATGGCATTTTTTTTTTGTGGCTGTACTTTAGAATATTGTTCATATTGAATCATGGTGGAGTAACATTTCTTGGAGTTGGGCAATATGATACAAATTAGTAAGCAGTGTGTAAACTACCAAGAATGCTGTTCAGTCACCCAGTCGTGTCAGACTCTTTGTCACCCTGTGGACTGCAACACACTAGGCCTCCATCCCTCACTGTCTCCTGAAGTTTGCCCAAGTTCATGTCCATTGCATTGGTGATGCCATCCAGCTATCTCATCCTCAGACTCCCTTTTCTTCTACCCACAATGTTTCCCAGCATCAGGGACTTTTCCAGTGAGTTGGCTGTTTGCATCAGTCACTAAAATACCAGAGCTTCAGCATCAGTCTTTCCAATGACTATTCAGGGTTGATTGCCTTTAAGATTGACTGGTTTGATCTCCTTGCTGTCCAAGGACTCTCAGGAACCTTCTCTAACACCGCAGTTTAAAGACATCTGTTCTTTGGCATTCTGCCTTTTTTACGGTCCAGCTCTCACAACTGTACATGACCACTGGGAAGGACATGGCCTTGACTTTACAGACCTTAGTTGGCAGAGTGATATCTCTCCTTTTCAACACACAGTCTAGGTATGTCATAGCTTTACTACTAAGAGGCAATCATCCTATTTCACAGCTGCAGTCATCATCCACAGTGATTTTAGAGCCCAAGAAGAGGAAGTCTGTTACTGCTTCCACCTTTCCCCCTTCTATTTGCCATGAATTAATGGAGCCAGGTGCCATGATCTTAGTTTTTTTTGTTGTTGTTGTTGTTGTTTAGTTTTAAGCTGGCTTTTTCACTGTCCTCCTTTACCTTCATCAAGAGGTTTTTTAGTTCCTCTTCACTTTCTGCCTTCAGAGTGGTATCATCTGCATATCTGAGGTTGCTGATGTTTCTCCTGCCTATCTTGATTCCAGCTTATAACTCATTCACCCCAGCATTTCTCATGATGTGCTCAGCGTATAAGTTAAATAAACTGGGTGCCATCAGACAGCACTTTCTTAATCCTGAAACAATGAGTTTTTCCATACAGGATTCTAACTGTTGCTTCTTGAACTGCATACAGGTTTCTCAGGAGATAGGTAAGATGGTCTGATAGTCACATCTCTTTAAGAGCTTTCCACAGTTTGTTATGATCCACATAGTCAAATACTTCAGCATAGTTGACGAAAAAGAGGTAGATAATTTTCTGGAATTCTCTAGCTTTCTCTATGATCCAGCGGGTGTTGGCAATTTGATCTCTGATTCCTCTGCCTTTTCTATGAGCCATGCTATGTAAGGCCACCAACGACAGATGGGTAATAGTGAAGAGTTTTGACAAATAGTGATCCACATAGTATTCTTGCCTTGAGAACCCTATGAACACTATGAAAAGGCAAAATGATAGGATACTGAAATAGGAACTCCCCAGGTCGGTAGGTGCCCAATATGCTACTGGAGATCAGTGGAGAAATAATTCCAGAAAGAATGAAGGGATGGAGCCAAAGCAAAAACAACACACAATTGTGGATGTGACTGGTGATAGAAGCAAGGTCTGATGCTGTAAAGAGCAATATTGCATAGGAACATGGATTGTTAGGTCCATAAATCAAGAAAAATTGGAAGTAGTCAAACAGGAGATGGCTAGAGTGAACCTCGGCATTCTAGGAATCAGCGAACTAAGATGGACTGGAATGGGTGAATTTAATTCAGATGACCATTATATCTACTACTGTGGGCAGGAATCCCTTAGAAGAAATGGAGTAGCCATCATGGTCAAAAAAAGAGTCTGAAATGAAGTACTTGGATGCAGTCTCAAAAACGACAGAGTGATCTGTGTTCAGTTCCAAGGCAAACCATTCAATATCACAGTAATCCAAGTCTATGCCCCAACCAGTAATGCTGAAGAGACAGAAATTGAATCGTTCTGTGAAGACCTACAAGAACTTTTAGAACTAACACTCAAAAAAGATGTTCTTTACATTATAGGGGACTGGGATGTAAAAGTAGAAAGTCAAGAAACACCTGGAGTAACAGGCAAATTTGGCCTTGGAATACGGAACGAAGCAGGGCAAAGGCTAATAGAGTTTTGCCAAGAGAATGCACTGGTCATAGCAAAAACCATCTTCTAACAACACAAGAGAAGACTCTACACATAGACATCACCATATGGTCAACATAAAAATCAGATTGATTATATTCTTTGCAGGCAAAAATGGAGAAGTTCTATACAGTCAGCAAAAACAAAACCAGGAGCTGACTGTGGCTCAGATCATGAACTCCTTATTGCCAAATTCAGACTTAAATTGAAGAAAGTAAGGAAAACCAAGACCATTCAGGTATGACCTAAATCAAATCCCTTATGATTATACACTGGAAGTGAGAAATAGATTTAAGGGACTAGGTCTGTTAGACAGACTGCCTGATGAACTATGGACTGAGGTACGTGACATTGTACAGGAGACAGGGATCAAGACCATCCCCGTGGAAAAGAAATGCAAAAAACAAAATGGCTGTCTAGGGAGGCCTTACAGATAGCTGTGAAAAGAAGAGAAGTGAAAAGCGAAGGAGAAAAGGAAAGATATAATCATTTGAATGCAGAGTTCCACAAGAACAGCAAGGAGAGATAAGAAAGCCTTCCTCAGCGATCAATGCAAAGATATAGAGGAAAACAACAGAATAGGAAAGACTTGAGATCTCTTCAAGAAAATTAGAGATACCAAGGGAACATTTCATGCAAAGATGGGCTTGATAAAGGACAGAAATGGTATGGACCTAACAGAAGCAGAAGATATTAAGAAAAGGTGTTAAGAATACACAGAAGAATTGTACAAAAGAAGGTCTTCATGACCAAGATAATCACAATGGTGTTATCATTCACCTAGAGCCAGACATCTTGGAATGTGAAGTCAAGTGGGCCTTAGAAAGCATCACTACGAACAAAGCTAGTGGAGGTGATGGAATTCCAGTTGAGCACTTTCAAATCCTGAAAGATGATGCTGTGAAAGTGCTGCACTCAATAAGCCAGCAAATTTGGAAAACTCAGCAGTGGCCACAGGACTGGAAAAGGTCAGTTTTCATTCCAATCCCAAAGAAAGGCAATGCCAAAGAATGCTCAAACTACTGCACAATTGCACTCATCTCACATGCTAGTAAAGTAATGCTCAAAATATTACAAGCCAAGCTTCAGCAATACGTGAACGGTGAATGTCCAGATGTTCAAGCTCATTTTCGAAAAGGCAGAGGAACCAGAGATCAAATTGCCAACATCCACTGGATCATAGAAAAAGCAAGAGAGTTCCAGGAAAACATCTATTTACACTTTATTGACTATGCCAAAGCCTTTGACTGTGTGGATCATAATAAACTGTGGAAAATTCTGAAAGAGATGGGAATACCAGACCACCTGACCTGCCTCTTGAGAAAGCTATATGCAAGTCAGGAAGCAACAGTTAGAACTGGACATGGAACAACAGACTGGTTCCAAATAGGAAAAGGAGTACGTCAAGGCTGTATATTGTCACCCTGCTTATTTAACTTATATGCAGAGTACATCATCAGAAACACAGGGCTGGAAGAAGCACAAGCTGGAATCAGGATTGCTGGGAGAAATAACCATAACCTCAGATATGCAAATGACACCACCCTTATGGAAGAAATTGAAGCGGAACTAAAAAGCCTATTGATGAAAGTGAAAGAGGAGATTGAAGAAGTTTTCTTAAAGCTCAACATTCAGAAAACTAAGATCATGGCATCTGATCCCAGCACTTCATGGGAAATAGATGGGGAAGCAGTGGAAACAGTGTCAGACTTTATTTTGGGGGGGCTCCAAAATCACTGCAGATGGTGACTGGAGCTATGAAATTAAAAGATGCTTACTCCTTGGAAGGAAAGTTATGATCAACCTAGATAGCATATTCAAAATCAGAGACATTACTTTGCCAACAAAGGTCCGTCTAGTCAAGGCTATAGTTTTTCCAGTGGTCATGTATGGATGTGAGAGTTGGACTGTGAAGAAAGCTGAGTGCGGAAGAATTGATGCTTTTGAACTGTGGTTTTGGAGAAGACTCTTGAGAGGCCCTTGGACTGCAATGAGATCCAACCAATCCATTTTAAAGGAGATCAGTCCTTGGTGTTCTTTGGATGGAATGATGCTAAAGCTGAAACTCCAGTACTTTGGTCATCTCATGCAAAGAGTTGACTCATTGGAAAAGACTCTGATGCTGGGAGGGATTGGGGGCAGGAGGAGAAGGGGACAACAGAGGATGAGATGGCTGGATGTCATCACCGACTCAATGGACGTGAGTTTGAGTGAACTCTGGGAGTGGGTGATGGACAGGGCAGCCTGGCATGCCGCGATTCATGTGGTTGCAAAGAGTCAGATACGACTGAGTGACTGAACTGAATTGAACTGATCCACTGGAGGAGGGAATGGAAAATCACCTCAGTACACCTGCTGTGACAACCTCATTATCTGCATAAAAAGACAGAAAGATATGATACCTAAGTATGAGTACCCCAGGTCAGAAGGTGTCCAATATGCTTCTGGGGAAGAGTGGAAGACAACTGCTAATAGCCCCAGAAAAAATGAAGTGACTGGGCCAAAGCGTTAAAGACACTCAGTTGTGGATGTGTCTGGTGATGAAAGAAAAACCTAATGCTGCAAAGAACAGTATTGAATAATAAACTGGAACATTAGGTCCATGAATCAAGGTAAATTGCATGTGGTCAGGCAAGAGATGGTAAGAATAGACATCAATATCATAGGACTCAGTGAACTAAAATGCACAGAAATGTGCAAATTTAATTCAGATGACCATTATATTTACTATTGTGGGCAAGATACCCATAGGAGAAATGAGTAGCCCTCATAAACAACAAAAGAGTAATAAATATAGGACTTGGATGCAACCTCAAAAACAACTGAATAATATTGGTTTGTTTCCAAGGCAAGCCATTCAACATCATAGTAATTCTAATCTATGCCCTGACACCAGTGACAAAGAAGCTGAAGTTGAACAGTTCTATGAAGACCTAGAAAATAGCCTAGAACTAACACCAAATAAAGATGTCCTATTCATCTTTGATTGGAATTGGATCTTTGATCCTGTCTTTGATTGGGATTTGAATGCAAAAGTAGAAAATCAAGAGATACTCCAAGGCAAGTTTGTCCTTGGAGTACAAAATGAAGCAGGGCAAAGGCTAATTGAATTCTGCCAAGAGGATGCACTGGTCATAGCAAACACCCCTTTTCAACAACAAAAGAGACAAATTTACACATGGACATCACCAAATGGTCAGTACCAAGTTGATTACATTCAAACTTTTTTTTTTATTACATTCAAAAAAAGAATATTAAATTATAATTTTATTGACTTGAAAATAGATATTTAAGATTAAGGCAAAGTTATATTAATTACATATTTTCAGAGAATAGGAATTCTAACATGCCAAAACTAATTTTACATAAAATAGAAATATTTAATGGCTAACTCTTCCATTTCCAATGTAGTGGTGAAAAAAAAATCTCATCACCTTGCTTATCACTAGGCTGGCAAATTTTGGAACATTACGCAAGTTATATAAACATTTAAAAGGTTTACATAATTATAGAATGTTTCTATGCTTCTGTATCTTCTCTTAAAATCACTTTTGTGGTTATTGGAATGAAAGCCAATGAGAACTACTGTTTTTTGAGAAGACACAAATAAGAAACAAATCATTTATCAAATCCTCTGGTAGCAAGATTAACAAACATAATTATGTGCCAGATTTTCATCTCTAACCTAAGCCCCCAGTGAACATTTACTTTGAAGGAGCCAATAACAAATTCAAAGGGAGGATAGAATCCATAAGGTGAGAAAAAAAGATCAACATCTGGCTCCAAGTCGTCCTGTATGCAAATATCCAACCAATTACACAGACTGAGCAATTGAGAATTGAGTTTACAATCTCATTGCAAATTTTTAAAGAACTTCATACTTCAGTCCTTTCATTTTTGTGTGAGTTAATCTATGTTCATGTTCAAACCTGTCCTCTGAATTCTTCAGAGCTGATTTATTTTTCTAAAGTCATATGTGCCTCAGGCAGCATCCAGCTATCAGGTCTCTGCACACCTAGGAGCTAATTGGTGGAACTGCTTTCCATAAAATATTCATTACAGAAACTATTTTTAAAGTTAATTTCAAAACTATTTCTCTTTTCATTTTAATCTCAAATATTGCCACTGAAATTTTATGTGATATCTTTACCTACAGACAAACCCAAAAGGTATTGCAAGTTATGAACTTCCTTAGAGAAAAGGTAGTGTGACTTCACAGTCAGTGGCTCACTACTCTAGACTGCAGCTTGACTTTATTGAAAGTTGATAGGTGTCACCAGTCCCACAAGACAGTATGAGAACTTATAAATTCATTTTCTTGAAAGCACTTTGATGTTTCCATGTATGATGTGTTCTATTTTATTTAAATCCTTTGGTCTTGGGGAAAAAAAAAAAACAAAAAAAAACACATACACACACAGAGTTTGATACTGCTATACAAAAGAAAAGCAGATATATTTTCTTTAATTTTGTTTTTATTTATAAGTGATTGCATAATTTTATACTTCTAAAAATATTTTAAAAAATAGCATGGAATTTCAGAGATCTTGAAATTCACTCTCAATAATTTCTATCATTCAAGGAAGCAAAGGAAGCATGTCCCCATATCCTAGCTCTAATAAAATTTACTTAATATTTAATGTTCAATTTTTCAATCAATAGAATTAGAATAATAGCAGTATAGCATCATAGTATTAATAAGATAATCAAATTAGATAATAATATACTTTAAATTCTTCTAAAAAGTAGATTTTCATTAAATATTGCCAATTTCAACTTTAGTTTGTTTTCACTGTGAACTTCAGGATTATATGTGGGCCTACATCAGAATAATTTTTCTTTAATAAAATATCATATTATGAAAGACCTGTTCAATTCTTGTGTAGTCACTGCCATCTATAAATATAAAAATAATTAATGAAATGTAACGTGCATGCATTCTATACAGTTGGTGTCATATATATCATTTAAAGGATTTTGGGATAGAAATCCTTTAAAGCATGCTGTTTTCACAAAAGTAAAATCCTATTTTCAAAGAAAATAGACAAGGAGAAAAAATATATGTATGGTTAAATTTAATGTGCATAACTAATTGAATGTTGTTCTAATAGGCAACAAAATTTAAGTCTTGCAAATGGATACTTTATGCCACACTGATAATAATATCAATTCATACGTTTTCTGGATACTTTTATGCTGATTATTTCTCTTGTGTCTCAAATGAAAAGAAGATATAGGTGATAAGCAGCATTATAAAATTATTCTGTCTCCAAAGAGATTATAGAACATGAACAGACCAGCTTTCCATAAACTTGCTTCACTTGAACTAAAAATATATAACTTGTGGGTTTATTGACTAACTAATAATTAGAATCAATCATTTGCCTTTAGATATGTAAACTTCATAGTTGGAATGGACATCTTACTGATATTGACATTGCATTTATACTGCATCTCTCATCACTAGCGATACTGCATTTTGGATGATTTCTTACAATTCATTTAATACACACACACACGTATGGATATGTATTTTTTTATTCAGAAGTTGGACCCAGAGATTTGTTTCTTGACAGGGACCTGTTTTAAAGGTGATTCTCATGCATTTAAAATATCAGGTTTACTGCTTTAAAAAATGCATTTCTTTTGTGTTTTTTCATTTGTTTGTATTTTTGCATACCTTAATTCCTCTCATAACTCCTTTAGTCCATCTGAGAATAATTTTACTCAGCCTGAAGAACTGGTATTTTGGTACTGTTATTCTACTGGTGACCAGTTATTTAAGCTTTTATCTGAGGATATCATTACTTGGGTTTAATTTTGAGGCATGTTTTTAGCTGGGTATAAAATTATAGATTTGTAGATTTAGTGAGGGGAGTTCAGTGTCTGAATTGAATTAGCAAATGCTTTTGGTGAGAAAACAATCAGTGATAATGTGCTTAGGTTAAATCACTAATTCAGATCCATTTTAATACTGCAAATATTATTTATAAGATTTCTCATTAAAAAAATATGTTACAACGGGGATGGTGTTATTTTTTATCTATTCCAATCAGTAAATGGAGTTCCATTTACAATAATAATTAATAATAACTGAGGTAAATGTATTTCTATATTAAAAAGATACTCTAAGAATGAAAGTAACAATTCATAAAGAAGCTAAATTTCTAAACCTCATATTATTACTATTATAGAATGATGCAAATGCCATTTTTATTCATTCTGCTTAATTATTGAGACCATTTCAATCAAATGTGTTTTTCTAAATTAATATGGAAAAGATTTTGAGGATCTCCAAAATCTATAAGATAAAGACAATCGAAGTACTTAATAAACCAAGTAAAGGAGTAAAAATTATAATCAAGGAATTCATTTTATTGATAGTGGATAAATGCATTCTTTATACCAAAATGCCTCTTCAGGAGCCAAAGTAATTAATAAAAACTACTCAATTCATGTTATCACTGCAAAACAAAATAAGGCAGAAGACTGTTTAAAATTATGTAATTAATTTTGCTACAATAAGAAAAAAATCTACTTGGCATCATAGTCATTGAAATGCAATATGCAATGTGTATCAGTCAGTTCAGTTCAGTCACTCAGTTGTGTCTGACTCTTTGCAACTCCATGAATCGCAGCACGCCAGGCCTCCCTGTCCATCAACAACTCCCAGAGTTCACTCAGACTCATGTCCATTGAGTCAGTGATGTCATCCAGCCATCTCATCCTCTGTCATCCCCTTCTCCTCCTGCCCCCAAATCCCTCCCGGCATCAGAGTCTTTTCCAATGAGTCAACTCTTTGCATGAGGTGGCCAAAGTACTGGAGTTTCAGCTTTAGCATCATTCCTTCCAAAGAAATCCCAGGGCTGATCTCCTTCAGAATGGACTGGTTGGATCTCCATGCAGTCCAAGGGACTCTCAAGAGTCTTCTCCAACACCACAGTTCAAAAGCATCAATTCTTTGGTGCTCAGCCTTCTTCACAGTCCAACTCTCACATCCATACATGACCACAGGAAAAACCATAGCCTTGACTAGACGGACCTTTGTTGGCGAAGTAATGTCTCCACAATGTGTGTGTGTGTGTGTGTGTGTGTGTATATATATATATATATATATATATATATATATGAGCAAAATGAAACATATATATGGGTGTTCTCTCTCTCTCTACACATACACACACACACGCACAATCTGAATTGAGTATAGTAGGGGGAAAAAAAGGGATTATGAGATGATATTCTATACCAAGCCACATTATGATTCACTGCAATCGTAATGAAAAGTGTATCTTTTTGGAAACTCCTTGGCCAAAATGACATTATACAGTCATCTTGTCCTTATCTTATGATTCTATTTTTCTTCTGTCCTTATAAATGGAATGATTTCTGAAGCATATTTGTCTTTCGCTAGAGTATCCTCCAAAATACCACATTGTGATGGACATGGAAATGCACTAACCATATTTCTCCTCAAAGAACTACTTGTTACCTCAGTTGTTAGCAGACAGCCTACAGGTTTCAGCTCCAGCATAATATTTAATAATCCTTATCTGCAGAGAATCACATTAAAGGGCATATGCTAACCAGAGCAGCCAACATCCAATGAATAGTTGAGGTATGGGTGCAAACACCCTGCTACTTTGACTCAATGTGGGTTTCCTCTGATGGGTTATATATGCTCCAGCTATCCCCATATAAATTTGACCAAGCCTTTGTTGAGCCAACATTGCAGTTAAACTTTTTTCTCTGCTCTGCTTTTTTTCTCCATCTTTTCCATAGGTGTTTATCACCTATGGAATATCCTGTATGCCAAACTCTATCTCAGCGCCTGCTTCTGAAAATCACAAGCTATGCCATGTAGATACCACTGTGATACTGCAGAAATCAAAGTACAGATAGGAAGGGATATGGTAGCAGTGCACACTAGGTATCACAAGTTTCCAGATATTCTACCTAAATAGAAAACATGAGGCTATGTTTTATCTGTGCTGTACTGTGCTTAGTCACTCCATCATGTCCAACTCTCTGTGGCACCGTGGACTGTAGCTCATCAGGCTCCTCTGTCAATGAGGATTCTCCAAGCAAGAATACTGGAGTGGGTTGCCATGCCCTCCTCCAGGGGATCTTCCCAACCCATGGATTGAATCCCGGTCTCCTGCCTTGCAGGCAGATTCTTTATGGTCTGAGCCATCAGGAAAGATCAAGAATACTGGAGTGAGTAGCCTATCCCTTCTCCAGGGAATCTTCCCCACCCAGAAATTGAACTGGGGTCTCCTGCATTGCAGGTGGATTCTTTACCAGCTGAGGTACCAGGGAAGCCATTATTAGATACTGGTAATTGAAATACTCAGCATATTATCCAGATTTGTATTAGAAAACCAGCTTTGAATACTAAACAAATGAAAAGAGTAAGAAAAGCAGAACCAGATATATTTGCTTTAGATACACATTGAATCTAGGTATATAAAATTTTTGTTTGAGGAAAAATTTTTAAAAAAACAAGCAAAAAACACAGCCCTGATAACAAGATTTAAATATTAAGAAACCCATGTAGAATTATTGATGCCTGACCTCAGCCCTCAAAATTATTTTTTCCTACCCTCTCAACTTCAATAAGTAAACCCCATAAGCATCTTAATTTAACTTACTTTAATAATAAAAAAAGTGCTTATAAATACCTGACATTGTCTTATTTATTTGCTTCCTAATTTACTTGGTACAGAATGTAAGCTCAGGGACCTTAGTATCATATGCATCACTATTTCTTCATATAATGATAAAAAAGAAGTTCCTAGCACACAGCAGATGATTCAGCACAGTAAAGACAAAAAGATCTTTAAAAATAGGCCAAACGGAAGACTAAGGCAAAACACAAATGAAAATATGCACATTAAAAGATGGTCAGTTTTATTAGTAATCAGGGAAATTACTTAATATAAATGTTGTCATGGAAACAGCAAATATTTATGAAGGAATGCATCAGTGGAAATTGTCACATTCTGCTGATGTGAATATAAATTGACACACTTCATTGGAAAGCAGTTGACCTAACCTAGTACATTTGAACTTATGCATACTCCATGATCTTGAGATCTTTCTTCTTGGCCTATAAACTAAATAGATCCTTTTTTTTTTTTTTTTTCTCCAAAAGATATGTAAAATCATTCTGCAAAAATAATATACAGAACTGCAATAATGTGAGAAACTCAAACAGCCCTCAGCAGAAGTATGGGCATTTTGGGTTTTTCAAACAATATCTGACAGCTGTGGAAATAGATGACAATTACATGTATAAGGAAGGATAATTATGATAAACAAACAAAAAAATGAAACGGAAGAATGCACAATGAATTATTCAATTAATATCCTGTTCAAAATGTGCTAAATTAAGCAAGCTATTTTTTCAGGGGAATATACATTTGTGATGAACTGTAAATGAAATTTAGATAAACATCACATTAGGACAGTGGTTATTTCAAGTAGTAAAGAAGAATAGTGCAATAGAGATGGAGTCCACAAAGGGATCTACATTTATTAGTAATGTCTCCTTCTTGAGCCGGGTAGATTGTTCACTAGAGAACATTTTATATTTTTCATAATATAAATAATTAAAGATAAAATGACTACCTGCTGTTGCTGCTAAGTCGCTTCAGTCGTGTCCGACTCTGTGCAGCCCCATAGACGGCAGCCCACCAGGCTCCCCCGTCCCTGGGATTCTCCAGGCAAGAACACTGGAGTGGGTTGCCATTTCCTTCTCCAATGCATGAAAGTGAAAAGCGAAAGTGAAGTCGCTCAGTTGTGTTCGACTCTTGGTGATCCCACGGACTGCAGCCCACCAGGCTCCTCCTTCAATGGGATTTTCCAGGCAAGAGTACTGGAGTGGGGTGCCATTGCCTTCTCCTAACCTTCTGTAAAAACATGGAAAGACTTATTTCACAAAAAAGATACGTAAATAACAATAAACATGCAAAATGTTAAAGATTCTGAATAAGTATTCTTTCTGAAGCATTTTGAATTTTTAGTGAAAAATAAATCTAAAAATTATCTATTAAAATTGGTGTCTATATTTTGTATATATACTATACTTTTATAGAAATAATATCTATGAAGTCATGAATATGGAAAATGGAATGAATACCCCATTCATGTAATAAATGCTATTCCATCATCAATGGCAAATATAAGTCATTTTTATACTGTATTATAAAGTCTAAAAATTAGAGTGCAGAGAAACCTCTAATCATGTACATATTTGTAGTTAAGCACTGAGATAAAACTCTGAACTTATATAGTTAAACATTCTAATGAGGGAAAGAAAAGATAATGATGTATGAGACCAATGTCAGAATAAAACAGGAAGTGCTAAAGAGAGATTTTGAGATTTTGAAAAAGAACCATATTCTTGCCAGAAAGCTTCATTGTGTGAGTAATAAATCTCTGCATATCCTATTGCTAAGTGTGTCATAAATTCTGACCTCTCAACTAATTTTTGAGTGGAAAGTCCATTCAGTCTTTTTGGCATTATCACAACAGTATTAGTGAATACATTATTTTCACCCCTATCGGGGGAGACTATAATGTGGTTCATATTCCCATGGAAAGGACAAAGTATACACTAATTGTCTTCCTTATGCCTGTGTTAACGTTCTATCCTTCCACCACAGTTTTGTCTGAAAGGAATTAGACTGCTCATACATGACAAAGAGCATCATATGGTCTACTGTTTTGATGACAGCATGTTAATAATATGAGATAAACAAGATTGGCTAGTTGTTGTTGTTCTGTTGCTCAGTCACGTCTGATTCTTTGAGACCCCATGAACTGCAGCATGCCAGGTTTCCCTGTCCTACACTATCTCCCAAAGTCTGCTCAGACTCATATCCATTGAGTTGATGATGCCATCCAACAATCTCATCCTCTGTATACCACATCTCCTCTTGCTCTCAATCTTTACTGGCATCAGGGTCTTTCCCAAAGAATTAGCTCTTTGCATCAGGTAACCAAAAGTATTGGAGCTTTAGCTTTAGCATCAGTCCTTCCAATGAATATTCAGGGTTGATTTCCTTTAAGATTGACTAGTTTGATCTCCTTGCAGTCCAAAGAACTCTCAAGAGTCTTATCCAGCACCACATTTTGAAAGCATCAGTTCTTCAGTGCTCAGCCTTCTTTATGGCCCAACTCCCACATCCGTACATGACTACTGGAAAAACCATAGGTCTAACTATATTAACCTTTGTCAGCAAAGTTATGTGTCTGCTTTTTCACACACTGTCTAGGTTTGTCATACTGTTTCTTCCAAGGAGCAACATCTTTTAATTTCATGGCTGTAGTCACCATCCACAGTGATTTTGGAGTAAAAGAAAATAAAGTATGTCACTGTTTCCATTTTTTTGCCATCTATTTGCTATGAAGTGATGGGACTGGATGACATGATCTTAGTTTTTTGAATGTTGAGTTTCAAGCCAGCTTTTATACTCCTTTCACCTTCATCAAGATTGTCTTTAGGAGGCAGTCCCAAGATGGTGGAGGAATAGGATGAGGAGACTACTTTCTGCCCCACAAATTCATCAACAGATCATTTGAACATTGAGAAACTTCCACAAAACAACTTCTGAATGCTTGCAGAGGACACTAGGCACCCAGAGAGGCAGCCCATTCTCTTCAAAAGGAGGCAGAGCAAAATATAAAGGACAAAAAGACAGACTGCCCAAAGACATGCCAAACCCATAGATATCCCAAAACTCACTATTGGGTATTTCATTACACTCCAGAGAGAAGAGATCCAGCTCCACCCACCAGAACACAGATGCAAGCTCCCACAACCAGGAAATCTTGACAAGTCACTAGTCCAACCGCCCCTCACAGGGAGCAGGCTCCACAATAAAAAGGAACCATGAACTTCCAGCCTACAGAAAGGGCATCCCAAACAAACTAATCTAAACAAAATGAAAAGGCAGAGAAATATTCAGCAGGTAAAGGAACATGATAAATGCCCACCAAACCAAACACAAGATGAGGAGATAGAGAGTCTACTTGAAAAAGAATTCAGAATAACGATAGTACAGATGATCCAAAATCTTGAAAACAAAATGGATTTACTGATAAGACAAGGATTGAAAAGATGCAAGAAATGTTTAACAAGGACCTAGAAAAATAAAGAAAAGTCAGTCAATAATGAATAATGCAATAACTGAGATCAAAAGCATTCTGGAGGGAACCAACAGTAGAATAACTCAGGCAAGATGGTAGTATAAGTGAGGTAGGATGTTACAATAGTTGAAATAAATGAAGCAGAGAAGAAAAAATAATTTAAAAAATGAGGGCAACCTCGGAGACCTCTGGGACAATGTTAACCGCCCCAACATTCGAATCATAGGAGTCCCAGAATAACACTTGAGGAGATAATAGTTGAAAACTTGGCTAAAATGAGGAGGGAAATAGCCACTCAATTCTCATAAATCCAGAGCTCCAAACAGGATAACCCAAGGCAAAACACCCCAAGACATATATTAATCAAACTAATGAAGATCAAGAACAATGAGCAAATATTAAAATCAGCAAGGAAAAAGCAACAAATAACTCACAAGGGGATCCTCATAAGAATAACAGCTGATCTTTCAATAGAAACTGTTCAGGCCAGAAGGGAATGGCAGCACATACTTAAAGTGATGAAAGAGAAAAACCTACAATCAAGATTACTATACTCAGCAAGGATCTCATTCAGATATGAAAGAGAAATCAAAAGCTTTACAAACAAAAACTGAGAGAATTCAGCACCACCAAACCAGCTCATCAACAAATGCTAAAGGATCTTCTCTAAACAGGAAATACAGAAAAGGTCTATAAACTAAAATGCAAAACAACAAAGTAAATGGCAATGGGATCATACTTATCAATAATTACCTTAAATGTAAATGGATAGAACACCCCAACCAAAAGAAAAAGACTGGCTGAATGGATACAAAAATAAGACTCTTATATATACTGTCTACAAGAGATGCACCTCAACCAAGGGACACATACAGACTGAAAATGAAGGGCTGGAAAAAGATATTTCATTCAAATGGAGGCCAAAAGAAAGCAGGAGTAGCAATACTCATATCAGATAAAATAGACTTTGAAATAAAGACAATGTAAAGAGACAAATAAGGACATTACATAATGATATATTTCTCATTTCCACTGTATAATTATAAGGAATTTGATTTAGATCATACCTGAATGGTCTAGTGGTTTTTCCCTACTTTCTTCAATTTAAGTCTGAATATGGCAATAAGGAGTTCATGATCTGAGCCACAGTCAGCTCCCGGTTATGTTTTTGCTGACTGTATAGAGCTTCTCCATTTTTGGCTGCAAAGAATATAATCAATCTGATTTTTGTGTTGACCATATGGTGATGTCCATGTGTAGAGTCTTCTCTTGTGTTGTTGGAAAAGGGTGTTTGCTATGAGCAGTGTGTTCTAGCAAAACTCTACTTTAGCTTTTGCCCTGCTTCATTCGGTACTCCAAGTCCAAGTTTGCCTGTTACTCCAGATGTTTCTTGACTTAATATTTTTGTGTTCCAGTTCCCTATAATGAAAGGGACATCTTTTTTGGGTGTTAGTTCCAACAGGTCTTGGAGGTCTTCATAGAACCATTCAACTTCAGCTTCTTCAGTGTTACTGGTTGGGGCATAGACTAGGATTACTGCGATATTCAATGGTTTGCTGTGGAAACGAACAGAGATCATTCTGTTGTTCTTGAGATTGCATCCAAGTACTGCATTTCGGACTCTTTTGTTGACCATGATGGCTACTCCATTTCTTCTAAGGGATTCCTGCCCACAGTAGTCGATATAATGGTCATCTGAGTTAAATTCACCCATCCAGTCCATTTTAGTTCACTGATTCCAAGAATGTCAATGTTCACTTTTGCCATCTTCTGTTTGACTACTTCCAATTTGCCTTGATTCAAGGACCCAACATTCCATGTTCCTATGCAATATTGCTCTTATAGCATCAGACCTTGCTTCTATCACCAGTCACATCCACAGTTGGGTATAGTTTTTGCTTTGGATCCATCCCTTCATTCTGTCTAGAGTTATTTCTCCACTGATCTCCAGTAGCACATTGGGCGCCTACCGACCTAGGGGGTTCCTCTTTCAGTATCCTTTCATTTTGCCTTTTCATACTGTTCATGGGTTTCTCAAGGCAAGAATACTGAAGTGGTTTGCCATTCCTTTATCTAGTGGCCCACATTCTGTCAGACCTCTCCACCATGACCCGCCCATCTAATCTAAATCAAATTCCTTATGATTATACAGTGGAAGTGAGAAGCAGATTTAAGGGACTAGGTCTGATAGAGTGCCTGTTGAACTATGGACAGAGGTTCGGGATATTGTACAGGAGACAGGGATCAAGACCATCCCCATGGAAAAGAAATGCAAAAAAGAAAAATGGCTGTCTGGGGAGGCCTTACAAATAGCTGTGAAAAGAAGAGAAGCAAAAAGCAAAGGAGAAAAGGAAAGATATAAGCATCTGAATGCCGAGTTCCAAAGAATAGCAAGAAGAGATAAAAAAGCCTTCCTCAGCAAACAATGCAAAGAAATAGAAGAAAACAACTGAGTGGGAAAGACTAGCAATCTCTTCAAGAAAATTAGAGATAACAAGAGAACATTTGATGCAAAGACGGTCTCAATAAAGGACAGAAGTAGTATGGACCTAACAGAAGCAGAAGATATTAAGAAGAGGTTTGCAAGAATACACAGAAGAACTGAACAAAATAGATCTTCACGACCAAGATAATCATGATGGTGTGATCACTGACCTAGAGCCAGACATCCTGGAATGTGAAGTCAAGTGGGCCTTAGAAAGCATCACTATGAACAAAGCTAGTGGAGGTGATGGAATTCCAGTAGAGCTATTTCAAATCCTGAAAGATGATGCTGTGAAAGTGCTACACTCAATATGCCAGCAAATTTGGAAAACTCAGCAGTGGCCACAGGACTGGAAAGGTCAGTTTTCATTCCAATCCCAAAGAAAGACAATGCCAAAGAATGCTCAAACTACCACACAACTGCACTCACTCACAGGCTAGTCAAGTAATGCTCAAAATTCCCCAAGCCAAGCTTCAGCAATACGTGAACCGTGAACTTCCATCTGTTCAAGCTGGTTTTTAAAGAGGCAGACGAACCAGAGATCAAACTGACAACATCCACTGGATCATAGAAAAAGGAAGAGAGTTCCAGAAAAACATCTATTTCTGCTTTATTGACTATGCCAAAAACTTTATTGTGTGGATCACAATAAACTGGAAAATTCTGAAAGAGATGGGATTACCAGACCACCTGATCTGCCTCTTGAGAAACCTATATGCAAGTCAGGAAGCAACAGTTAGAACTGGACATGGAACAACAGTTCAGTTCAGTTCATTTCACTCACTCAGTCATGTCCAACTCTTTGTAACCCCATGAACTGCAGCACGCCAGGCCTCCCTGTCCAACACCAACTCCCAGAGTTCACCCAAACTCATGTTCATGGAGTTTGTGATGCCATCCAGCCATCTCATCCTCTGTCATCCCCTTCTCCTCCTGCCCCCAATCCCTCCCAGCATCAGAGTCTTTTCCAATGAGTCAACTCTTCGCATGATGTGGCACTAGTATTAGAGTTTCAGCTTTATCATCATTCCTTCCAAAGAACACCAAGGACTGATCTCCTTTAGAATGAATTGGTTGGATCTCCTTGCAGTCCAAGGGACTCTCAAGAGTCTTCTCCAACACCACAGTTCAAAAGCATCAATTCTTCAGTGCTCAGCTTTCTTCACAGTCTAACTCTCACATCTATACATAACTACTGGAAAAACCATAGCCTTGACTAGACGGACCTTTGTTGGCAAAGTAATATCTCTGCTTTTTAATATCTCTGCTGTATAGGTTGGTCATAACTTTCCTTCCAAGGAATAGGCTACTTTGTTTTCATGGTTGCAATCACCATATGCAGTGATTTTGGAGCCCCGACCCCCCCCCCCAAAAAAAAAAAAGTCTGACACTGTTTCCACTGTTTCCCCATCTATTTGTCATGAAGTGCTGGGACCGCATGCCATGATCTTCGTTTTCTGAATGTTGAGCTTTAAGCCAACTTTTTAACTCTCCTCTTCTCTTTCATTAAGAGGCTTTTTAGTTCCATTTCACTTTCTTCCATAAGGGTGGTGTCATCTGCATATCTGAGGTTATTGATATTTCTCCCAGCAATCGTGCTTCTACCTTGTGCTTCTTCCAGCCCAGCGTTTCTCATGATGTACTCTGCATAGAAGTTAAATAAGCAGGGTGACAATATACAGCCTTGACATACTCCTTTCCCTATTTGGAATCAGTCTGTTGTTCCATGTCGAGTTCTAACTGTTGCTTCCTGATCTGCATATAGGTTTCTCAAGAGGCAGGTCAGATGGTCTGGTATTCCCATCTTTGTCAGAATTTTCCACAGTTTATTGTGATCCACACAGTCAAAGGCTTTGGCATAGTCAACAAAGCAGAAATAGATGTTTTTCTGGAACTCTCTTGGTTTTTTGATGATACAGTGGATGTTGGCAGTTTGATCTCTGGTTCCTCTGCCTTTTCTCAAACCAGCTTGAACATCTTAAAGTTCATGGTTCCCGTATTGCTGAAGCTTGGCTTAGAGAATTTTGAGCATTACTTGATTAGCATGTAAGATGAGTGCAATTGTGTAGTAGTTTGAGAATTCTTTGGCATTGCCTTTCTTTGGGATTAGAATGAAAACTGACCTTTTCCAGTCCTGTGGCCACTGCTGAGTTTTCCAAATTTGCTAGCATATTGAGTGCAGCACATCTTTCACAGCATCATCTTTCAGGATTTTAAATAGCTCCACTGAAAGTCCATCACCTCCACTTGCTTTGTTCCCAGTGATGCTTTCTAAGGCCCACCTGATTTCACATTCCAGGATGTCTGGCTCCAGGTGAGTTACCACACCATAATGATTATCTAGGCCATCAAGATCTTGTTGTACAGTTCTTCTGTGTATTCTTGCCACCTATTCTTATTATCTTTTGCTTCTGTTAGGTCCATACCATTTCTGTCCTTTATCGAGCCCATTTTTGCATGAAATGTTCCCTTGGTATCTCTAATTTTCTTGAAGAGATCTCGAGGCTTTCCCATTCTGTTGTTTTCCTCTATTTCTTTGCATTGATCACTGAGTAATACTTTCTTATCTCTTCTTGCTTTTCTTTGGAACTATACATTGAGATGCTTATATCTTTCCTTTTCTCCTTTGCTTTTCACTTCTTTTCTATTCACAGCTATTTGTAAGGCCTCCCCAGACAGCTATTTTGCTTTTTTGCAGACTAGTTCCAAATAGGAAAAGGAGTACGTTAAGGCTGTATATTGTCACCCTGCTTGCTTAACTTATATGCAGAGTACATCATGAGAAATCTGGCCTGGAAGAAGCACAAGATTGGAATCAAGATTGCCAGAAGAAATATCAATAACCTCAGATATACAGATGACACCACCCTAATGGCAGAAAGTGAAGAGGAACTAAAAAGCCTCTTGATTAAAGTGAAAGCAGAGAGTGAAAATGTTGGCTTAAAGCTCAACATTCAGAAAACCAAGATTATGGCATCTGATCCCATCACTTCATGGGAAGTAGATGGGGAAACAGTAGAAACAGTGTCAGACTTCATTTTGGGGGGCTCTAAAATCTCTGTAGATGGTGATTACAGCCATGAAATTAAAATACGCTTACTCCTTGGAAGGAAAGTTATGACAATCTAGATAGCATATTCAAAAGCAGAGACATTACTTTGTCAACAAAGATTCGCCTAGTTAAGGCCTTGGTTTTTACAGTGGTCATGTATGTATGTGAGAGTTGGACTGTGAAGAAAGCTGAGCCTCAAAGAATTGATGCTTTTGAACTGTGGTGTTGGAGAAGACTCTTGAGAGTCCCTTGGACTGCAAGGAGATCCAACCATTCCATTCTGAAGGAGATCAGTCCTGGGTGTTCTTTGGGTGTACTGATGTTAAAGCTGAAACTCCAATATTTTGGCCATGTCATGTGAAGAGTTGACTCATTGGAAAAGACTCTGATGCTGGGAGGGATTTGGGGGCAGGAGAAGAAGGGGACAACAGGGGATGAGATGGCTGGATGACATCACCGACTCGATGGACATGAGTTTGGGTGAACTCTGGGAGTTGGTGATGGACAGGGAGGCCTGGCGTGATGCAATTCATGGTGTCGCAAAGAATCAAACACGACTGAGAGACTGAACTGATATGAAGTGACACAATGATCAAGGATGAATCGGAGAAGAAGATATAAAAATTATAAATCTATATGCACTCAACATAGGAGCATCTCAATATGTAAGGCAAATGCTAATGAGCATGAAAGGCGAAATTAACAATAACACAATATTAGATGGAGGCTATAATATCCCACACATCAATAGATCAACCAAACATAAAATTAGCAAGGAAACACAACTTTAAATGATACAATGGACCTGTTAGTCATAATTGATATCCATAGAACATTTCACCCCAAAACAATGGATTTCACCTTTTTCTCAAGTACACACGTAACATTCTCCAGGATAGATCACATTCTGGCCCATAAATCTAGCCTTGGTAAATTTAAAAAAAAAAAAAAATTGAAATCATTCAAAAATCTTTTCTGATCACAATTCAGTAAGTTTATGTTTCAACTACAGGGGGAAAAAAACCTATTAAAAATAAAAACATATGGATGCTAAACAACACGCTTCTGAATAACCAATGGAGCATGGAAGAAATTAAAAAGGAAATCAAAATATGCATAGAAACAAATGAAAATAAAAATGCGACAACCCAAAGCCTATGGGATTCAGTAAATGCAGAGCTAAGAGGAAGGTTCATAGCAATACAAGCTTGCCTCAAGAAACAAGAGAAACATCAAATAAATAACCAAACTTTCCACTTAAAATAACGAGAGAAAAAGAAAAAATGCAGAACTCTAAAGTTAGTAGAAGGAAATAAATCATATAAATCAGAGCAGAAATAAGTGAAAAAGTAACAAAGGAGAGTATAGCAAAAAATATCAACAAAACTAAAAGCTGGTTCTTTGATAAGATAAATAAAATAGACAAACAACTAGCCAGACTCATCAAGAAAAAAAGAAGAATCAAATCAATAAAATTGGAAATTAAAATGGAGAAATCACAACAGTCAACACAGAAATACAAAGGATCATAAGAGACTGCTATCAGCAATTATGTGCCAATAAAACACAACTTGGAAGAAATGAACGAATTCTTAGAAAAGTATAATCTTCCAAAACTGAACCAGGAAAAAATAGAAAATCTTAAGAAAACCATCATAAGCATGGAAATCAAAACTGTAATAAAAAATCTTCCAATAAACAAAAGCCCAGGACCAGATGGCTTCATAGGTGAATTCTACCAAAAATTTAGAGAAGAGCTAACACCTATCCTACTCAAACTCTTCCAGAAAATTGCAAAGTAAGATAAACTCCCATCTCATTCTGTGAGGCCGCCATCACCCTAATACCAAAACCAGACAAACATGCCACCAAAAAAAAGAAAAAGAAAGAAAACTGCAGGCCAATATCACTGATGGACATAGTTGCAAAAATCCCCAACAAAATTCTAGCAAACAGAATCCAACAACATATTAGAAAGGTCATACATCATGACCAAGTGGGTTTTATTTCAGGGATGCAAGGATTCTTCAATATTCACAAATCAAACAATGTGATACACCACATTAACAATTTGAAAGATAAAAACCATATGATTATCTCAGTAGATGCAGAGAAAGCCTTTGACAAAATTCAGCAACCATTTATGATAAAAACTCTCCAGAAACAGGCATAGAAGTAATCTCAACATAATAAGAAACATATATAATAAACCCACAGCAAACATTATCCTCAATGGTGAAAAATTGAAAGCATTTCCTCTAAGGTCAGGAACAAGACAAGGGTGCCCACTCTCACCACTACTATTCAACATAGTTTTAGAAGATTTAGCCACAGCAGAGAAGAAAAAGAAAGAAAAAGATCCAGATTGGAAAAAAAGAAATAAAACTCTCACTGTGTGCAGATGACATGATCCTGTACATAGGAAACCCTTAGGACACAACCAAAAATTACTAGAACAAATCAGTGAATATAGTAAAGTTGCAGGACATAAAATTAATACACAGAAATCCATTGCAGTCCTACACACTAACAATGACAATACAGAAAAAGAAATTAAGAAAACAATCCCATTCACTATTGCAAAGAAAAGAACAAAATTCTTAGGAATAAATTTACATAAAGAAACAAAGATTTATATATAGAACACTGTAAAACACTGATTAAAGAAGTCAAAGACGGCATAAATAGATGGAGAAATATACCATTCTCATGGATAGGAAGAATCAACACAGTGAAAATATGTGTACAACCCAAAACAATCTACAGATTCAATACAATCCATATCAAGCTACCAATGGTAATTTTCACATAACTAAAACAAATAATTTCACAATTTGTATGGAAACACAGAAACCTCAAAGAGCCAAAGCAATCTTGAGAAAGAAAAATGGAACTGGAGGAATCAACCTGCCTGACTACAGACTGTACTACAAAGCTATAGTCATCAAGACAGTATTGTACTGGCACAAAGACAGAAATATGGATCAATGGAACAAAATAAAAGCTCAGAGATGAATCCATGCACCTATGGATACCTTATCTTTGATAAAGGAGGCAAATACACAATGAAGAAAAGAAAATCTCTTAACAAGTGGTGCTCGGAAAACTGGTCAATCACCTGTAAAAGAATGAACCTAGAACACTTTCTAACACCATACACAAAAATACACTCAAAATGGATTAAAATGCAAGACCAGAAACTATAGAATTCCTAGAGGAAAACATAGAAAGAACACTCTCTGACATAAATCACAGCAAGATCTCTATGACCTACCTCCCAGAGTAATGGAAATAAAAGCAAAAATAAACAAATAGGACTTAATTAAACTTAAAATCTTTTGCACAATGAAGGAAACTATAAGTAAGGTGAAAAGAGAGCCTTCAGAATGGGAGAAGATAATAGCAAATGAAGCAACTGACAAAGAATTCATCTCAAAAAACAAAACAAACAAAAAAAAAAAGCTCATGCAGCTCAATATCAGAAAAATAAACAACCCAATCAAAAAATGGGCCAAAGAACTAAACAGACATTTCTCCAAACAAGACATACAGATGGCTCAGATCAGATGAGATCAGTCTCTCAGTCGTGTCCGACTCTTTGCGACCCCATGAATCACAGCACGCCAGGCCTCCCTGTCCATCAACAACTCCCGGAGTTCACTGAGACTCATATCCATCGAGTCAGTGATGCCATCCAGCCACCTCATCCTCTGTCGTCCCCTTCTCCTCCTGCCCCCAATCCCTCCCAGCATCAGGGTCTTTTCCAATGAGTCAACTCTTCGCATGTGGTGGCCAAAGTAATGGAGTTTGAGCTTTAGCATCATTCCTTCCAAAGAAATCCCAGGGCTGATCTCCTTCAGAATGGACTGGTTGGATCTCCTTGCAGTCCAAGGGACTCTCAAGAGTCTTCTCCAACACCACAGTTCAAAAGCATCAATTCTTCGGCGCTCAGCCTTCTTCACAGTCCAACTCTCACATCCATACATGACTACTGGAAAAATCATAGCCTTGACTAGATGAACCTTTGTTGGCAAAGTAATGTCTCTGCTTTTGAATATGCTATCTAGGTTGGTCCAAGGAGTAAGCGTATTTTAATTTCATGGCTGCAGTCACCATCTGCAGTGATTTTGGAGCACCCCCCCAAAAAAATCTGACACTGTTTCCACTGTTTCCCCATCTATTTCCCATGAAGTGATGGGACCAGATGCCATGATCTTTGTTTTCTGAATGTTGAGCTTTAAGCCAACTTTTTCACTCTCCACTTTCACTTTCATCAAGAGGCTTTTTAGTTCCTCTTCACTTTCTGCCATAAGAGTGGTGTCATCTGCGTATCTGAGGTTATTGATATTTCTCCCAGCAATCTTGATTCCAGCCTGTGTTTCTTCCAGTCCAGCGTTTCTCATGACGCACTCTGCAACAAACACGTAAAAATGCTCAACATCACTCATTATCAGAGAAATCAAATCAGAACCACAATGAGGTACCATCTCTCACCAGTCAGAATGGCTGCTATCAAAATGTCTGCAAACAATAAATGCTGGAGAGAACATGGAGAAAAGGCAACCTTCTTACACTGTTGGTGAGAATGCAAACTAGTACAGCCAATATGGAGAACAGCATGGACATTTCTTAAAAAACTGGAAATAGAACTATCATATGACCTAGCATTCCCACTACTGGGTATACATACTGAGGAAACCAGAATTGAAAGTGACATGTGTAACCCAATATTCATTGCAGCACTGTTTACAATAGCTAGGACATGGAAGCAAGCTAGATGTCCATCAGCAGACGAATGGATAAGAAAGTTGTGGCACATATACACAATGGACTATTCTTCATTTACTAAAAAGAATGTATTTGAGTCAGTTCTAATGAGGTAGATGAAACTGTGGCCTATTATACAGAGTGAAATAAGTCAAAAAGAAAAAGACCAATACAGTATATTAAACTTATATATGGAATTTAGAAATATGGTAATGATGACCCTATATGCAAGACAGCAAAAGAGACACAGATATAAAGATCAGACTTTTGGACTCCATGGGATACGGAAAGGGTGGGATGATTTGCGAGAATAGCATTGAAACATGTATATTACCATATGTAAACTAGATGACCAGTTCAAGTTCAATGCATGACACAGTACACTCAAAGCTGGTGCGCTTGAACAACCCAGAGGGATTGCTGTGGAGGAAGATGGGATGGGGTTTGGGACAGGGGGATACATGTACACCCATGGCTGATTCATGTCAAAGTACAGCAAAAACCACCACAATATTGTAAAGTAATTAGCCTCCAATTAAAATAAATAAATTTTAAAAAAAGATTATATCTTTAGGTTCTTCTTCACTTTCTTCCATAAGTGTGGTGTTATCTGCATGTCTGAGGTTATTCATATTTCTCCCAGCAATTTTGATTCCAGGCTGAGCTTCATCCAGCCCAGCATTTCACATGATGTACTCTGCATATAAGTTAAATCAGCAGGGTGAAAATATACAGCCTTGACATACTCCTTTCCCAATTTTGAACTTGTCCATTGTCCCATGTCTGGTTCTAACTGTTTCTTCTTGACCTGCATACAGGTTTCTCAGGAGGGAGGCAAGGTGGTCTAGTATTCTCATCTCTTTAAGAGTTTTCCAGTTTGTTGTGATCTACACAGACAAAGGCTTTATCGTAGTCAATGTAGCTGACATGGATGTTTTTCTGGAACTCTCTTGCTTTTTATATGATCCAGTGAATATTGGCAATTTAATCTCTGGTTCCTCTATATTATCTACCTTGTACAACTGGAATTCTTGGTTCATGTATTGTTGAAGCCTAGCTTGAAAAATTTTGAGATTGCCTTGTTAACATGTGAAATGATTGAAGTTGTGTGCTAGTTTGAACTTTCTTTGGCATTGCCCTTCTTTGGGATTGCAATGAAATCTGATCTTTTCCAGTCCTGTGACCACTGCTGAGATTTCCAATTTGCTGGCATATTGAATGCAGCACATTAATAACATCATCTTTTAGGATTTGAAATAGCTCAGCACTGGAGATTTTGGTTAAGACATATGCTATCTAAAAGTTTTGTAAAGCCCATGATGATTCAGGGAAAATTCCCTAACAGAATTTTCCCTAATTCTGGAACATTCTTGGTTATCTACCCCAAAGCAAAGGGTATATTATTGCATATTGCAGTGTCCACCACTAGAAAGAACAGTGTTAGCAGAACTTTTAATTGTGTACTTCACATATGATAATATGACTGATGCATTTGACATATGATGCAGAAGGCAACTAGATTTGAGTGGGCCAAGCGTATCACTGTTCACTAGAGTATTGTAGTATCTGTCATGGGAAAAGATGTTAAGTGGACTTATGCTGAGCTCCAAAACAAGTTTCAGAACATAGATTCCCCAGACTTCTGGAAAGAGGACACAATATTTGTAATAGAGAATTGTATACCATTGGAAAAAAAAAAATGTGGCATCTGGCCTCAAAATGTCAAATGATCATGCCCTTAATGAGTGAAGATATGTCATATCTTACACCTAAGGTAAAAATAAGAAAAGGAAAACGAAAATTAGAAGAAAAGAAATAATAAAGATTAGAGTTGAAATAAATGAAACATACTTTAAAAAGCAAATCAATGAAACTAAAATGTTTCTGAGATGATAAACAAAGTTGATAAAAAGTTTAGCTATATTCATCAAGACAAAAAGAGGAGGACTGAGTAAATAAAATTAGAAATGAAAGAGGAGAAGTTATAACCTACACCACAGGAAAAAAAATATTGGTCTAATATTCACAATCATTTAGTAGTTGATTCTGATACATAAATTGAAAATTAAACTCATGGTGTTGGAGAATGTTCCTTTGCTTCTAACAAAAAGTAGATTGAATGCAATGTTTCATGAAAATTAGATGACTTTACAGGTGTCAGTTGTAACTATTGAATCTAATAACCCACAAAGTGTTAGTGAAATAATAGAATTTATTTTTGACAAGCCAAAATAAAAATCACCAGCCACAGGCATTAGTTTTTGCAAATGTCCCCAGCCAATGAGTTAGTCTTATATGTAAGACCTAAAACCATAAAACTCATATAAGAAAACATAGGAGCTGTATGCTCTTTGATGTTGTTTATAACAATATGTGGGATATTTTGGGATCTGTCTCCTCAGGCAGGGGAACAAAGGAAAAATAAATGGGAGTATATCAAAATAAAAATTTTTATAGTACAAATCTTTTGTATCTTTAGGAAAGTTTATTCCTAGGTATCCTTTTGAAGCAGTGGTGAATGGGATTGTTTCTTTAATTTTACATTTTGTTGTTAGTGTATAGAGGTGCAACACATTTCTCTGTATTAGTTGTGTATCCTACAACTTTAGCAGATTCTTTGATGAGCTCTAGTACTCTTCTGGTAGCATCTTTAGGATTTTCTGTGTATGGTATCACGTTATCTGGAAACAGTGACAGTCTTACTTTCTCTTTTCTGATTTACATTCCATTTATTTCATTTTCTTCCCTGATTGCTGTGGCTAGGACTTCCAAAATTATGTGGAATAAAACTGACAAAATGGACATTTTTGTCCTCTTCCTAATCTTAGGTGAAATACTTTCAGGTTTTCACTGATGAATCACAAAAACAGAAATATTGACCACCTCACACCATATAACAGGACATCTATGATCAATTGATATATGACAAAGGAGGCAAGACTATACATTGGAGGAAAGCCAGTCTCTTCAATAAATAGTGATGGGAAAACTGGATGGCTGCATGGTAAAATATTGAAATTAGAACATTCTTTAACACCATGTACAACAATAAACTGAAAATATATTAAATAATTAAACGTAAGACCAGATGCTATAAAACTCTTACAGGAAAAATAGGCAGAACACACTTTGATATATCACAGCAGGGTCTTTTCCAAGCCATCTCCTAGGGTAATGGAAATACAAACAAAAATAAACAAATGGGACCCAATTAAACTCAAAACCTTTGCATAGCAAAGGAAATCATAGACAAATAGAAAAGACAACCCACAAAATGGGAGAAAATATTTGCAAACAGTACATCCAATAAGAGATTAATCTTCAAAATTTACAAACAGCACATGCAGCTCAATATCAAAAAAATAAACAGCCCAATCAAAAAATGGGCAGAAGACCTACATAGACGTTTCTCCAAAGAGGCCATCCAGATGGCCAATAGGCACATGAAAAGATGCTCAACATTGCTAATTTACAGATAAATGTAAATCAAAACTACAATCAGGAGGTATCACCTCACACCAGTCAGAATGGCCATCATCAAAAATCTATAAATAATAAATGCTGCAAAGGGTGTTGAGAAAAGGGAACCCTCCTACACTGCTGGTAGGAATGTAAATTGGTGTAGCCACTATGGAGAACAGTATAGAAATTCCTTAAAAAAACTAAAAAAGAGCTACCATAGGATCCAGAAATCCCACTCCTGGCCATAGATCTGGAGAAAAACATGGTTCAAAAGGATACTTGCACCCCAGTATTCATTGCAGCGCTGTTTACAGTAGTTAAGACATGGAAACCTAAATGTCCATTGACAGATGAATGGATAAATATGTGATATATAAATACAGTAGAATGTTATTCAGTCATTAAAATGAAATAAATAATGCCATCTGTAGCAACATTGATAGATCTAGAGGTTATCATACCAAGTGAAGTAAGTCAGACAGAGAAAGATGAATATCATATTGCTTAAATTCAGAATCTAAGAAAATGGTACAAATGAACTTGTTTACAAAACAGAAATAGACTCATAGACTTAGACAATGAACTTATGGTTACCAGGAAGGAAGGGTCAAGGGGAAGGATAGATTGGGAGTTTGGAATTGACAGGTATACACTTCTATATTTAAAATAGATTACCAACAAGGACCTACTATATATCACAGGGAACTCTGCTCAAAATTCTGTAGTAATCTAAATATAAAAATAATTTGAAATAAGAATACATACATGTATATGTATAACTGAATCGCTTTGCTATACAACTATAACAAGCACAATAGTATTAATCAACTATGCTCCAATTAAAAAAATTATTATTATCTTTGTTTTGGCATGGGGAAGGAAACTACCAACAAAATGCAAAAGCAACCTAAAATGAGAGAAAACATTTGCAAATGATATATTAGATAAGAGAGTGATAACCTAAATATATGAAGTACTCATACAACTCAACATCAGAAAACAAATAACCTAATTAAAAACGGACAGAGGACCTTAATAGATGTTCTTCCAAAGAAGGCCTATAGATGGCCAACAGGCACATGAAAAGATGCTCAATATCCACTAATCATCACTAAAATGAAAAATAAACCGCAGTGGAATACCAGAAGGATGGCTGTCACCAAAAGACAACAAATAACAAGTGTTGACAATGATGTGGATTAAAAGGGAATTTTTGTGCCTTGTCGCTGGAATTGTAAATTAGTGCAGTCACAATGGAAAGCAGTATGAACATTCCTTTAAAATTTTAAATTAGAACTGCTTTATGAGTCGGTGATTTCACTTCTGGATATTTACCTGAAGAAAATTAAAATATTAATTAAAAAAAATGTGCATGTCAGTGTTTATTACTGAATCATTTTCTGTAGTCAAAATGCAGAAGCAAGATATGGAACTTATCATATTGATAGTTGAATGGGGGCTAGGTGTGGTGTGTGTGTACACACACACTCTCATAATGGAAAATAACCTTGACATAAAAATGAAATCTTGCCATTTGTGATAGCATAGATGAATCTAAAGATTATTATGCTAATTAAAATAAGTCAGAGAAAGACATCTACCATATGACCTCACTTTTATGTGAAATGTAAAAAACAAAACAAACATTATGAAAACAATGGAACCAGACTCATAAATACAGAGAATAAGTAGATGATTACCAGAGAGGAGACAGATAAGGGTGTGAAATAGATAAGGGGATTAAGCAGTACATACCTCTGGTTATAAAATAAGTAAGGCTTAGGGTTGTGATATACAGCCTAAGGTATATTGTCAATGATATTTTAATAACTTTCTATGGGGATAGATCAATAGTCGATTTACTGTGGTGATCATTTCATAGTGTATGCAAATGTCAAATCACTATGTAGAATACCTGAAACTAATATAATATTGTACATATATCTTTCAATTATATATTGAAAAAAATTTTGTCAAAATTAAAAAAATATATATATTTAAGTTATAACAGTTCAAATTCAAATAATACTATCATGGTGTATATAGAGAGTAATGGCTTCAAGTATCATATTTGTAATTTCTCCCTCCATGCTTTATGCTATTGTTTTCATACTCTCTATATATGCTATAAGCATATATATATATATAAAATAAATTGCTACTGTATTTCTTTGGACAATTTTCTAACAAAACAGGAAAATTAAATTTAATTTTATCTCATTCTGTTTTGTTGCAACACCATTCACCCATTTTTATAGACCCAACTTTCAGTCTGGTACTGTGTTCTATGATAAGAGTTTTTGTTACCATTTATTTTATAATAGGTCTGCTGGCATGGATGTTCTAGGGTTTTGTTTGAGGATTTATGTTACTTTTATATTTGAAATAGTCACTAGTTACATTATTGTAAACAGTGTTTTTTTTTGTTTTGTTTTGTTTTTTTTTTTCTGTTTGAGCACTTTTAAGATGTCATCCCTTTATTTTTGGCTTCTGTGATTCCCAAGATGTCTGCAATAATTTTTTGCCTTCACATCCCCCCCTCCTTTTTTTTTTTAATGGTCAAAAGTTTCAATACAATGTGCCTGGGTCTGAGCATATTGTCTCTTTGTTTCTTTGCAGTTTTCTTCTTGGTGTTCTTTGAGCTACTGAATCTGTGTTTTCATGTCTGGCATTTGTCTGGAGCTCTGCTGATCTTGGAGTGAGCTGACATTTTGAAAGTTGGAGTAGCTGACGAAAATAAGAAGTCAAAATGGAAAATACCAAGCCCTCTGATCACTTACTCTGATAGTATACATTGTTCCTTTCCACCAATGGAATAATATGCCAGTTGAGGTCTGAGTGGATCAGCCCAGAAACAAGATTCTTCTCCCCATTGAGGAAGCCTTCCTAAAAAAATGTGAAGTCTGCAGTTTTATGTACCCAAGCATCAGGGGAAAGAGGAGAGGATGAGCCACTAGTGGGTAAGTATCAACTCAGAGTGAAAGAAATGTCTTCATGTTTTCCTGATAAGATCTTCAAATGGAGGGGCCTTGGTTACAAATGTAGGTGTACATTTGCAGGTGTACTAGGGTGGCTGGTGCTTTATTACAGCAAAATTCACTTGATTCTGAATTTTAGGTTTCCCATTCTTCTGTAACTCAGAGACAGTACTTTTGTATGCTATTCTTCTTCTGTCCTCCTAGCAGTATGCTTCTGTCATTGTAATTCACACCATCTAGGTTGATGATGATGTGGATGGAAATAGTCTCTGTTCTTGAGTTTAAGACTCAGTCTCAGGAATGTGCCATGTGTGTGACTCCAGGGGATAGAGCATTCTTAGTTCTTTTCCTTCCCTGCCTGAAATTTTGGGATCAGTGCTTAATTCTACTCCCTTCCCCAGGAGGTTCCTTTACCTCTCATTCCTCATTGCTTTCCCTTATTTGAAATAGATGTTTACCAACTAAAGTCAAAAGCATTACTCTTTCTTTGCAAAACAGTGTTTTATGGTGGAGTTAAAGGAAAGGATCTGGTCAGAATTATTTGTCCCTACCATATGGCTGCTTGCCCCTTCTATAACAGGTCTGTAGCACAATTGCACAGCTCCAGACTCTTTCTCATCTTTTCAGTGTGTTTCTAGCAGGTTTGTGGAGAAACAACTGACAAGATTTTACAAACTGTTCCCAATTTCTGCAGCTCCCAAGGGCTTCAGAGTTTCAACAGCTGCTTACTGGGGTTGCCTCTACCTCAGTTGGATGAGTTTCAGCATTTCTTCTCTTCCTGTAAGCAGTGTATCTCCTTAAATTTTGGATCAGTTTATTCTGTAACCATAGCTTTTTGATTAGATTCAAAAAGCTGTGAATTTGATGTTAGTCCAGCTCTTTATGTAAGAGTGGGAGTTCCTTCTAGTTTTTTACATTCTAGAGAGGAAACTAGTTCATTTTAATTAAATAAATATTTATTTTGTTCCAATAATATATATAATAATATATATTATATACAGTCCAAATGGCATTTCAATGAAGGTCTTGGAGGTATTTACTGAAATCTTCCATAAAGTGGCCATCACTTATATTTTTCCTAGAAAGACCAATTCTTAAAGTGTCATTTGTATGACCAAATAATTATTGGCAAGTTACATAAGTAAAGGATTTGAAATATCTGAAATTCAAAGCTAATGCAAACAACAAATTGATAGAAGACATCAGTGGTTTTCTGTGAACAATTAAACGGGCTATATCTGCATTCCGGCACCATTATGAAATAATTTGCAAAATGTTCATTTGATCTGGAACATGATCAATTTTAATTACTTAGAAATAGCAGTATAAATTTGGTCAGTAATAACATTCTAATTTTGAGATTTCCCTCCCTCTAATGAATATAACTCTTATTGATATGAAACCCTGGTTACACAAATTTCAGAATAATGATATTTTACGCAAAGAAGGCTTAAAATCTTTAACCCCATCATCAACTAAAATTAACATATGTCAGGTAGAAACAGAAGGTGTCACAAAGAATTCCTTTCAGAAATTTATATACAAATTAGAGAGCATTATCCCATCCTGGAAGTTATCTTCCTTCTTCTCAATTATTTAAAAATAGTTTATGAAATTTCAAAGAACACTTTAAAAACAATATAAACTTCTATTTTTAAAATAATCAATGATTTTGTGTCATATCAATTTACTATACCACTTCTGTGTTGACTATTAAAAAATTCTGTAACTGACTTATTCTTCTGCAGAAATTAAGTCTGTTATTTTTAGCCTGCAATTTTAGTCCAGGCGACTAGAAAGGTGAATAATACATCACTTCTGAGATCAAATAACTAATTAATAGGAGAAACATGGGGGATAAAATAGGATTCAGTGGATTAACTATATAGTACAAGGATGGCAGAGGAACCAGAGATCAAATTGCCAACATCCAATGGATCATAGAAAAAGCAAGAGAGTTCCAGAAAAGCATCTATTTCTGCTTTATTGACTATGCCAAAGCCTTTGACTGTGTGGATCACAATAAACTGTGGGAAATTCTGAAGGAGATGGGAATACCAGACCACCTGACCTGCCTCTTCAGAAACTTGTATGCAGGTCAGGAAGCAACAGTTAGAACTGGACATGGAACAAGAGACTGGTTCCAAATAGGAAAAGGAGTTCGTCAAGGCTGTATATTGTCACCTTGTTTATTTAACTTGTATGCAGAGTACATCATGAGAAATGCTGGATTGGAAGAAACACAAGCTGGAATCAAGATTGCCCAGAGAAATATCAATAACCTCAGATATGCAGATGACACCACCCTTATGGCAGAAAGTGAAGAGGAACTCAAAAGCCTCTTGATGAAAGTGAAAGAGGACAGTGAAAAAGTTGGCTTAAAGCTCAACATTGAGAAAACGCAGATCATGGCATCCAGTCCCACCACTTCAGGGGAAACAGATGGGGAAACAGTGGCAGACTTTATTTTTCTGGGCTCCAAAATCACTACAGATGGTGACTGCAGCCATGAAATTAAAAGACGCTTACTCCTTGGAAGGAAAGTTATGACCAACCTAGATAGCATATTCAAAAGCAGAGACATTACTTTGCCAACAAAGGTCCGTCTAGTCAAGGCTATGGTTTTTCCTGTGGTCATGCATGGATGTGAGAGTTGGACTGTGAAGAAGGCTGAGCGCCGAAGAATTGATGCTTTTGAGCTGTGGTGTTGGAGAAGACTCTTGAGAGTCCCTTGGACTGCAAGGAGATCCAACCAGTCCATTCTGAAGGAGATCAGCCCTGGGATTTCTTTGGAAAGAATGATGCTAAAGCTGAAACTCCAGTACTTTGGCCACCACATGCAAAGAGTTGACTCATTGGAAAAGACCCTGATGCTGGGAGGGATTGGGGGCAGGAGGAGAAGGGGACGACAGAGGATGAGATGGCTGGATGGCATCACTGACTCGATGGACGTGAGTCTGGGTGAACTCTGGGAGTTGGTGATGGACAGGGAGGCCTGGCATGCTGAGATTCATGGGGTTGTAAAGAGTCAGACATGACTGAGTGACTGATCTGATCTGATCTGATCTGATAAGGATGGCCAATTTAATTTAGATATTCCTAAAAAGGATTGTTTACCTCTGTCCCATAATGGCTAGAGAAAGACCATAGTAGAGAGGAGAAAGAATAAGAATGTGTTGAATACAGTGCTCAAAGTTTTCATGGTAAAATTCAGAGGATAAAGGAGGCATATGCCCCCTTGACTTGGGAGACAAAAATGGATATCAGTGTTTAGGATAATACACGTCATTCAGTTCAGTTCAGTTGCTCAGTCGTGTCCAACTCTTTGCGACCCCATGAATTGCAGCATGCCAGGCCTCTCTGCCCATCACCAACTCCTGGAGTTCACTCAGACTCACGTCCATTGAGTCAGTGACGCCATCCAGCCATCTCATCCTCTGTCGTCCCCTTCTCCTCCTGCCTGCCCCCAATCCCTCCCAGCATCACAGTCTTTTCCAATGAGTCAACTCTTCACATGTGGTGGCCAAAGTACTGGAGTTTCAACTTTAGCATCATTCCTTCCAAAGAAATCCCAGGGCTGATCTCCTTCAGAATGGACTGGTTGTATCTTCTTCCAGTCCAAGGGACTCTCAAGAGTCTTCTCCAACACCACAGTTCAAAAGCATCAATTCTTTGGTGCTCAGCCTTCTTCACAGTCCAACTCTCACATCCATACATGACCACTGGAAAAACCATAGCCTTGACTAGACGAACCTTTGTTGGCAAAGTAATGTCTCTGCTTTTGAATATGCGTAGCAATCTAATCACATGAGATGTTCAAGAGGTTTACCACATGCAACAATGTTTCCATTTGAAAACTGCAAGAAGTGAATTATGTTCTTAACATTAAAGCCAAGTGTTATTCATGAAATTACTTTGCATTTTTTTGCAATTATATTCATCAAGCTGGAAATATATATAATAAAATTATTGAAACCTTGATAACTGCTTGACTAGCACTGCTATCAAGAGCCCAACAAGGATGTCTAAATCCTAATCCTGGAAGCTTTGAATATATTAAACTATCAATACATGGCAAAGGAGAGTTAAAGTAGCAAATTAAAAATAAGATTTTAATGAAATGTCTTTAAAATAGGAAGATTATCTTGGATTATCCAGGTAGGACCAATGTAAACAAAAGGGCCCTTATTGAGAAAGTAAGACTGAAATGTCAAGCTAAGGCGAGATGTGATTATGCAAATAAATTCAGGATGATACAGTTGCTGGCTTTCAAAGATGGAGGATGAAAGTCATCAGCCAAGGAATGAGGTCAACCTGTAGGTGTATGAAAGGCAAAGAAACAGCTTCTCCCCAGCCCCCATAAAGAAGTGTGACTCTGCTGGCACCTTTATTTTGTAGCATGGTGACATTCATCTCAGATTTCTGAACCACAAAACTATAAGATAATAAATTGTGCTGTTTTAAGCTTCTGTACTTATGGTCATTAGATTTCTAATACAAAATCTACACAACTAATTTTGAAAACTAATACAACTGCTTAACATATTTAATTAATAAAATAAAATAATCTTATTTAGTAACAGTTTCTTCTGGTGGGAGACAATGTCATGGAAATATTCTCTTTATGGGAGGATCTCATGGGAATAGAAGCCAACAAAAGCCACATAACTGAGAGGAAAATTGATTGGCTAATATGGTAGACACAATGGCCTAATGTCCAGAATTGTCTAGTGTTGGGACAATTCTTGGGATGGAAATGAATAAATATCTCTTAACTTCATCTTCAAAAGAAAGTCATCCAATTCTCATACTTAAATTATTTCACACCTCAGAACCATTTGAATGAAGTGGATCCTTAATGCTCTTAAGGAGATACCCTGTGATATTTATTATGAGTCATTCATTTAATACTCCCCAATGTGACCAATTACTAGAGTAACTGTGCATTGGAAAAAGAAAGGTACCTAGATCTTGTAGAAGTTATTCAACAATGGCTGTAAGTGGCAACTCCTTCATGAAGATAGTTTTTTTTGAGTGACTCACTAGAGTATCAATTTTAAAAATCAGCTGATATAGGTTTAATCTAAATCTGTTTGACTATATGTCCCATATTATTTATCTGCTATTTCTCCTGTTACCAAGTATATAATTGGAATTGAGAGAAAGTTCACATTTTCCCCTTGAGTAAATGATACGATGATAAGAAATATCAAATGAAAATCCCTGGAGCTTGGTTACCAAAATAGTAAATGAAAAAAAACAAAATCCCACATTCCTTAGGCTATTTGAGACATTAATCTCATCACAGAAGCCTTGAAAAATGCTGGACTAATCCCACCATAACTCTTTAGTTAGATGCTGCCATAGATGATGGATTCAGTGGAAAACCTACATGCACTGGACCAAATATGATCTCTTTATTGGAATAACTAAATTTGGCCCTTCCACTTTTTGTGAACTTGTTTTTCTGCCAGATTCCACCCATCTCCATATATCCAAACAGACACAAATAATCATCTCTGTCACTTGACCCTAAATTTTCAGTGGTTCCAATTCTGCTTGGAATGTCTATAGTAGATTCATATAAATTCTGGAAATTGTGCCAATCCCCAGTGGGAGAGTTGCAGCAGTAGTGCTTAAGAATTTTTCAACATTGCAATGCCCTCTTAAGGAAGTAAAATTTTACTTTGAGAAGAGTCTCCATATCTGGCACTGATAGGGATGGAATTCCTGATGATAAGACACTAGTAGACAATGAAACCTAAGTTGCCCTTCCATAAATTATCCCTAACTAGACATTAAAGCATGCCTATCAAAAATCAACCATCTAATAGAAGTGATATATATGAGCCCAGTTTTAGGCATGTGGAGGAAGCCTGTGTAAGTTAAGCTGCATAAGACTGTCATTCACCTTCCTGGTACACTTCCAGCTCCTGCCTTAATCTTTCTCCCTCAAACTACATGTATTGCCTCATGGGCATTGATTATAAGTTGCCTGAAAAGAATGCATGTGGATTCTACATGCCTCTAAGCCTTTTGCTGTTGCTGGCCTGAATCAGAATGTTTGAGCATAATAGTGCCAGTAAAATGAGACATGAAAAGACAGTCATCACCCAGCACTCTCCCCCAAACAACTGACGTCTACCTCTAGAAATAGGTATGCATAAAATTAAGGGTTGTGGATGTGGGCAGTGAGGAGAATTGGATTTGTAAGTCCATTGCAAAGTAATTTTTGTGGATGAAGGAGTTATTGCATACTAAGATAAGACAGGATGTTTCTGTTTTCAAGGAAAGCTCAGTGCAGCTTGTTGTTTATATGCTAAAAGTTTTTTGTTTTAATCTATATATTTATTGCAACTCTTTGGATCTCTATTTTTCTTACTGTATTCCCAAACTTTCACATAAAATGCCTGTAGAGAATATGAATTCAATGATACTGTAATTCAAGTATCAACATAAGGAAATTTGGGTTTGGCTGACAACTACATCAGCCCTTAAGCTACTAGAAATATTATTTTACCATGTGTTTAGAAATCTTTGCATATCAATCCACACTTTGAGACAAAAGATTGTGATTTCAACTTGTCACACTATTTTAAGGGACTGTCCTGGAGTCTTAGAGTCTTTTTTGTCACATGACAAAGTATTTTAGGCCATAAAAGAAAAAGAAACAAAGCATTATATACTTCACAAAACATGAAGTAAGAATACAAATAAATATGTGAAAAATAATTTTGTTAGTAATCAGGAAAATCCAAATAAAAGCGACAAAAAATGTTAAATGCCTGAGAATATTAAATGTTAGAAGAATGTGGAGTGCGGAATTGACCTTCCAAGATGGTTCCCAATAAGTTCTACTCCCTGGCATTAACACCTTTTCCAAATGCCCTCCAAACTGAGTCAAGACTGGCCTATGTGACCAATATGATCAGGCAGAAGTAATGTGAGTCTTTTGATACTAGGTTACAAAGGGCATTGAAGTTTCTGTCTTGCTCCCTTCGATCACTCATTCTGGGGCAAACCAGCCTACATGCCATTCACAGGACATCCAGAGCAGCCTTGTGAAGAGGCCCAGTGGAAGTGAGACCTTTCGCTATTTGCCTGCCACCTGAATAAACCGCGTGTGAAGTGAATCTTCTAAGGCCTGAAAAGCTTTGTGAGACTACAGTTCCGAATGGCATTTGATTGCGACCTAATGAGGGACAGAACCAGAAGTGCCTAGCTGAACAGCTGTTTAATTTCTGATCCACAGAAAATGTGAGATTATAAATCACTAATGTGATGTTAAGTCATGTTTTAGAGAAATGTATATGGAACAGTCAATTACTAACAGGTGAAAAAATAACAGCGTTCATATATCTCCTTTGAAAGGGTAAATTGCTACAGATGCTTTCAGAAAAACTTTTATTACCTAATAAAGTTGAAAACATGCATACCACTGTGCTTAGAGAAACCATTCATTCTCATATAAACCAGGGTCATGTGACAAAAAATCCATGACAGCCTCATCTATAACAGCAAAACTGGAAACAACACAAATATCTGATAACAATAGATAAATTAATAAATAAATGGAATATAATCATCAAATATTTTATAGTAATGAAAATAAGCAGAGTGTACCAGAATGAAATGTCCAGACCTAAGCTAGATTCAGAGTAATGATATAATCTCATTCTGTTTATATAAATTTCAGAAACAGAAAATTGACCATATTGTTTAGAGATATGTATCAAAAATAAGTAGATAAGTAGCAAAAATACAATGCAGCAAAAACCTAGTAGCTCAGCTAGTAAAGAATTTGCCTGCAATGCAGGGTACCCTGGTTTGATTCCTGGTTTGAGAAGATCCACTGGAGAAGGGTGGAGAAGAAAATGGCAACCCACTCCAGTACTCTTGCCTGGAAAATCCCATGGATGGAGGAGCCTGGTAGGCTGCAGTCCATGGGATCCTGAAGAGTCTGAAACGACTGAGCAACTTCACTTTCACTTTTCACTTTCATGCATTGGAGAAGGAAATGGCAACCCACTACAGTGTTCTTGCCTGGAGAATCCCAGGGACGGGGGAGCCTGGTAGGCTACCGTCTATGGGGTTGCACAGAGTCGGACACGACTGACACGACTTAGCAGCAGCAGCAGCAGCTAGAGAAGGGATAGGCTACCCACTCCAGTATTTTTGGGCTTCTCTGATTGCTCAGATGATAAAGAATCTGCCCACAATGTGGGAGACCTGGGTTCCATCCCTGGGTTAGGAAGATCCCCTGGAGAAGGGAATGGCTGAGCCCAGCAGGCTACAGTCCACGGGGATCACAAAGGGTCAGACACAACTGAGTGACTTTCACTTTCAAGAAATTGGTTATTTAAGATGGCATAATAATGGATTATACTTGACTATTTTCAGGGAATTTTTCAAGGAAGAGAGAGGAATTTGCCTTTTAAACAGTGGTGGAAGTGGGGGGCCATTTTTCTGGGGTGGAAGACTTGGTTTGTTTATATAGTCACATGGGTGTTTGCTTTATATTTGTTAAACTAGACATATATAATGAATGCACTTCTGTGTATTTTATTTTATGATATAAATGTATTTAATAAATGCTATATAGCTCAACATTCAGAAAACGAAGATCATGGCATCCGGTCCCATCACTTCATGGGAAATAGATGGGGAAACAGTGGAAACAGTGACAGACTTTATTTTTCTGGGCTCCAAAATCACTGCAGATGGTGACTGCAGCCATGAAATTAAAAGGCACTTACTCCTTGGAAGGAAAGTTATGACCAACCTAGATAGCATATTCAAAAGCAAAGCCATTACTTTGCCAACAAAGGTTTGTCTAATCAAGGCTATGGTTTTCCCTGTGGTCATGTATGGATGTGAGAGTTGGACTGTGAAGAAGGCTGAGCGCCAAAGAATTGATGCTTTTGAACTGTGGTGTTGGAGAAGACTCTTGAGAGTCCCATGGACTGCAAGGAGATCCAACCAGTCCATTCTGAAGGAGATCAGCCCTGGGATTTCTTTGGAAGGAATGATATTGAGGCTGAAATTCCAGTACTTTGGCCACGTCATGCGAAGAGTTGACTCATTGGAAAAGACTCTGATGCTGGGAGGGATTGGGGGCAAGAGGAGAAGGGGACGACAGAGGATGAGATGGCTGGATGGCATCACTGACTCGATGGACATGAGTCTGAGTGAACTCCAGGAGGTGATGGACAGGGAGGCCTGGAGTGCTGCGATTCATGGGGTTACAAAGAGTCAGACACGACTGAGCGACTGATCTGATCTGATATAGTACTAATATATGTTAGATAATGTTCTAAAAACTTTACAAATATTGATCTTTAATTTTCACAAAGAAAGTGAAAGTGAAGTCGCTTAGTCGTGTCTGACTCTTTGAGACCCCATGGACTGTAGCCTACCAGGCTTCTCTATCCATGGGATTTTCCAGGCAAGAATACTGGAGTGGGTTGTCATTTCCTTCAGCAACAGTATAAATTAAGCACTTTTATTAGCTCCATTTTACATATTATAAAATTGAGACAGAGAACCTAAGTAAACTGTTAAAAGTCTTACCACCTGTACGTAGCAGAGTAAATACTCTGACTTAGGCAGTTCAGCTCTAAAGCTGTGTGCTCAGGTCCTAGATATTTTTGTCTTGGATTTTTGTTTATTGTTTAATTGTTTGATTTTTATGGATTAGTTTGATCTGGTTTAAAGAGAAAAGAGAGGATTCCCTTCTTTGTGAGAACTTAACTGTGTCTTGCAGTCCTTCCATGTTTTCATGGCAAAATAAAGGGTTTGGATTAGATAAATTATTGGAAAAGAAGCTTAGGGTGGTGGGAAGACAAAGAAAGAAAGTGAAGTCGCTCAGTCGTGTCCAACTCTTTGGGACCCTATGGATTGTAGCCTACCGGGCTCCTCCCTCCATGGGATTCTCTAGGCAAGAGTATTGGAGTGGGTTGCCATTTCCTTCTCCCGGGGATCGAACCCGGGTCTCCCTCATTTCAGGCAGACGCTTTAACCTCTGAGCCACCAGGGAAGCCCAGGTGGGAAGACAAAGACTCAAATGAATGGGAGCAGACACTTTTAAGAGCAGTGCCACTTCCATCTCTTTTGTTTGTGGTGCATCTGTTTAAAACAATGCACATATAAGCTTAAGTTGAAGCTTTAAAATATTGAAAAACACAAGCATTCCTGACATTTTCTCCTACATCTGACACATAATGGCAGCGATCACCATTTTTACTCCTGCCTAGAGATTGTCCCTCGGAGAAGGCAATTGCAAGCCACTCCAGTACGCTTGCCTAGAAAATCCCATGGATGGCGGAGCATGGTAGGCTGCAGTCCATGGGGTTGCTACAAGTCAGAGGGAACTGAGCGACTCTACTTTCACTTTTCACTTGCATGCAATGGAGAACGAAATGGCAAACCCACTCCAGTGTTCTTGCCTGGAGAATCCCAGGGACGGGGGAGCCTGGTGGGCTGCCGTCTATGGGGTCGCACAGAGTCGGACACGACTGAAGCGACTTAGCAGCGGCAGCAGCAGTAGAGATTGTCCCTAAAGCATCCATCCACATTATTTATTTACTTATTTTCTACCACGAAGCATCTTCAGGCTCTGATGATAACTGATACAGTGATATTTTAATCCCAATAAGGCACATCTAGACACTGATCTTGTCCCTAAAATTTGAGAGCATATATCTTAAAAGGAGCAAGATCTTCATTTTATCATAGTGACCTTTGTCCTGAGATGAGTTACAGAATGTCAGTGTATCTCAAAGAGTTTTAGGCCTTTGGAAAGCCACAATAAATAATAGCAGATATGGAAATATAAATAGAAATTTCTTTATTTTGGAGAAACAGTGCCTTTTTGTTTAGAAATAGTTGTTTGTGAACATTCAGGGGAAAGTAAAATTAAGATTTTGAACAACTCACAGGCTTAATACAAACCAAATGCACTGAGTGATTTATGTTTCATGTAGATTTACTTATAAAATAAATAAGAAACCTTCAATCCCTATCACCCAGAAGCAAAGAACACACAAACGAAAGAGGATTCAAATAAAAATCCCTGACAATCTTGAAACATTTCCTAGAACAAATGGAAAAATGATATATGAATAAAGTCACTTTGTGGTTCAGAAATGTAGAGAGATATAGAATCAAGGAACATTCCAAGGACTGATAGTAAAAAAAATATTGCAACGTTCAAAACCCCTTCCTATTGCCAAATTTAAACAGTTCTTTCCTTTGTTGAAATTGTTCTAACTAGAGACAACACTGGGAAGCACAAGGGAGAGAAAGTAGCAGGTGAAAATTTTTATATGAAATAAAGAAATAAAGAAGTGATTTAGCTCTTTTTGGAAATATATCTGCTTCATGCATAAATAAGAACTATTTCTATTTTAATAGAAGCTGTTCTTATTTTAAAAAATCAAGAAGTCATACAGTGAAAAGTGACTTCTCAATCTCTTTTTATTGTAAATAGATATACTGCTCAGTTTGTATATGAGTAGCCACCCCCACCTTTTCACTCAGATGCACAACTTTTCCAAGAGAACAAAAGTAGGCTTCCAGTTGACTTCAACAAAGCTATGGGAAAAGTTCATCATAATATGCCTTTCTAATAAAATGCAGAATATATTATTTTAGAAGAAAGGAATTATTGACACTTGCTTGCCCTCAGAATTTATACAGATACGGGCATATCTTGTCTCCCATTGAGATAATTTCAGATTATTTATTATTATAAATCTGTAGACTGTAGCTAGTAATGATGGATTAGATATGGACTAGAGTATATATCATTTGAAATCAATAACAGTTTTCTCAATGGTGGTAGAAACATCCGTTAAAGTTATTGACTTGCTTTTTTTGAAATATTTCTCCAGGAAGGCTGACTGATAATATTGTTATTCTGTGAATCTGTGTGAAATTATTGTGAATTTATAAAACTAGTGAGTCTGTAAATCACTGTGTACTGGGGTCACTATGGATAAATTGTCTGCAAAATACTAGGAGAAAATAGAGCTTAGTATCAGAATTCTTACAAATGGAGTGCAGTGGATTTCTGAGTTTCACAAATAAAAACCTAATCAGTTGTTTTAAACATTTTAGTATATCCATGAAAAATATCATTGATTTTTCTATTTTGAATCAAGCAGCTTTTACTTTAACAACAACACAAGTATTTTTGTCTTAGATAAAAGAAGTACATGCCTGCATAATCACATTTTCATCAAGGAAACTGAATTCAAAGAATGGATAATAGAATTAATTAAATGATTTAAAATGTTCCTTCATTTTACAGATATTTATTTTGTACTTGTGTGGTTTAAGCACTTGACATTTTATTTTCAAAACAATATTTGAAAATATTAATAATTGCTCATGCCACTACCTGCTGTATTCATTCTTCTGAGTTTTAAAAGTCTTAGATTTTTTCCCTATAAGTCATAAACTGAGGAAATGAAATAGGATAGATTATTGTGTGCAACTTTCTTGTCATAAACACTGGTATATGAGTATAATAACTATGTTTTTAAGTTATAGAAACTCATCAGCTGATTAATGACAGTTTTAGAAAAATAAAACAAGTCTTTAATAATAATAATATTTATTATTTGTATAATTACAGCCTGTGCCCTTCAGAGCACCTGTGTTATCTTCCCTTTCCACAGAATCACAAAAGTAGTGTGAGAGAAATCACAGTTTATTCCAAGGGTCAAGATTTGAGAATTAATTTACTAGAAAAATCCTGCTAGCACTGTATAACAGTACAACTGGCATTTGCTTTTTGTTTGTTAATTTTTTATTTTATTTATTTGTTTATGTGGCTCTACTAGGTGTTAGTTGCAGCACATGGGATCTTCGATCTTCATTGTATGCCGGCATGTGGTAATTTTAGTTTTGGCATGTGGGATCTAGTTCCCCAACCAGGGATTAAACTTTGTCTGCCTGCATTGGGAGTGCAAAGTCTTAGCCATTGGATCACTAGGAAAGTCTCTAATTTTTTTTTTAACCTAACAAAAGCACATCATTCATTCATCCATCCATCTATTTATCCAACCAAAAGCATAATCAAGTATTCATTATATATATCTGTATCACGGTAGATACTGGGGTAATATCCTATATCAGATAATATTCCTGCTTCTACAGTGTTTATGAACTAGTGAGAAAAATCAACATTTAACACATAATTAAATAGAGAGCTGTTGGGTAGTAGGTGGTCATAAACTGAGTAATTAGGGAAAGCTTGTCCAAAGTGGTAATATTTAAGATGACATCTGAGGGATACAGAGGAAACAGCCAGTGAAAGAAACTGTGAAAGGAGAAAGGGTTCCAGACTGAGAATGTAATTCAGGCAGCTTTCCTGAGGTGGGGTGAAAAATGACATTTATGAGACAGAAAAGTGTTTGGGAGGAAAGAGCTGAAAGCAAGGGTGGCAGCCTTGCTTTGGAGGCAAACTGGGGATAATTTATGCAGGATTTTATGGGAATATTAAGGATCTTTCTGTTTTCTCTAAGTAATGAGAAGCCAAAAAATTTTTTTTGAAATAAGATCTTGACATATTCCAATTTGCATTTTAATAACATCACTGGGATTGCTTTGGAATAAATGGAGAGGGAATAGAAGTGAATCCAAAAGACATAAATGATCTGGCTCCTACATCAGCTCTGAACTCAGCCCTTCTCTTCTCCTCCATTAGCCATACCAGCCACACGGGGCTTCAGACATTCCTTGAGCCTCCCTAGCCCTTTCTCACCTCAGGGCTTCTCAGAGGCCTCTCTCTCTCTCACTGATATGTATCTCCTTAGATTATCTACTTGTCTTGATTCTTCAACTCTTTTTGGCTTGTTACCTTATTAGAGAGGCTTTTTCTTAACCTCATCTCTAAAATAACAACTCTGCTTCCATCATCCCAGTACTACTTATCTTCATCTTTTATTGTACATAATACTGAGTTTCACCAGACAGGATCTTCATCTGCTCTATCCCACTGCTGTACTCCCACACTGAGGGGTTATGCTTTGTACATAGCAAGTGTTCAATACATAGTTTCTTGGTGAATGAATGAATGAATACCAATACCTAATACCTCTTTTATAAGCACTAAGAATTCAATGATAAATAAGAAAGTCATTGCCATCAAGACCTTTATATTTTATTAAATGGAGACAGAGAGGTAAACATGCACTAGATGTAATGCTCAGGTACAACATATACATATATTAGAATGTCTCCCATAACCAGAATTTCCCCACTTTCAGACCCTTAAATCTGCAGTGATTGATGACTCATTTCCATAGTCTAATTCAATCTGTTGAATACATTTATTCAGACAATGTATTTATAATAATACATAATAATTAGCATGATTTCTTGTATGCTTCAAATTCAGAAGACATAAATATGGTTCTAGCTCATGAGGTAAAATATTAGGTGGTAAAAATGTTCACGTAAAAAATTTTAATAGCATATGATAAGATACATACGTACATGTGTGTATATATACATTAATATAAAGTTATGTGATTTAACAGGCAAGTAAAATAATAATCTGTCTGAAAAATTTAGGAGAAATTTCCAGGAATATTGCTCTTAAAACTGAGTCCTAAAAGGTGATAAGATTTTATTAGGAGACAATGAGAAATACATTCCAGTTGGGAAAAAAAACTAGCACAAATGCAAAACTGAAACGAGGAAGGATTAGGCCTAAAAGAAAGATTTACAGAAATTTGAGGTATTTGTGAGTCTGTTGTCAGAATTAATAAAGTTTAATTGCTTGCTTCCTCTGTCACTGTGTAGTGTGCAACTCTGCGACCCCATGGACTGTAGCCCGCCAAGCTCTTCTGTTAATGGGGCTTCCCAGACAAGAATACTGGAGTAGGATGCCGTTTCCTTCTCCAGGGGATCTTCTGACTTAGTAATGGTACCTGTATCTCCTGCTATCACTGAACCACTTCAGAGTTAAATTCGGGTCAAGTAATAGATAGCCTTATACGTCAAACAATAATTTGAAATTTTGCCTATTTTAAATAGGTATCATGACAATACTGCATTTGCTCTGACATCATGAGCAGATTTGCATTTTAAGAACCTATATCTGGTGACATACTGAATTGAGGTTAATAAAGTTAAGAAATAGAGCTTGGAAGAACAACAGTTCTTTAGATAAAAGATTATGAAGGTGTATATCTGTTGTTGTAAATGTGAAAAGAAAGGTGTGAAATAAGATATATTGCTGATATAGTTAAATAGCATCAGGAGAGAATAAATGAAAAAAACTTTTTAAGATTTCAAAACAACTATTTATGACTGGGCATTTGAAGGTGATTATTTCTATCATGCCTAGATACTAAAATCTAAACCTGTCAGGAATTGAGGAAATGCCAGAGCAAATCAAGTAGTTTCCCTGGGTAATCTGGAGCTTAAACTGATGAAATGTTAAAAAGATCTACAAGTATGAAGCAAGCCTGAGGCTTGGCATTGTTGCCTGTTTTGGCTGCAGGGGAACTTTTCTGTTTAGAGAGCTACAGTTCCTGATGGAGCCTAACTTGCTCCTTTCAACTCAGGGCTATGGAAGTGAGTCACAGCCCTGCATCTCCCAGAGCAATAGCCACTACTGATGACACCAATGTCTCCTTGAGCTGGACACATTCTCTCCCTTTCAGGTGGCCTTACATACTCATGCTCTAATCTAATTTGTAATGAGCTCATAATTTATCTCTCTGCTGGTGCTGCTGCTGCTGCGTCGCTTCAGTTGTGTCCGACTCTGTGTGACCCCACAGACAGCAGCCCACCAGGCTTCCCGTCCCTGGGATTCTCCAGGCAAGAACACTGGAGTGGGTTGCCATTTCCTTCTCCAATGCATGAAAGTGAAAGGTGAAAGTGAAGTCGCTCAGTCGTGTCCGACTCTAGCGACCCCATAGACTGCAGCCTACCAGGCTCCTCCGTCCATGGGATTTTCTAGGCGAAAGTACTGGAGTGGGGTGCCATTGCCTTTTCTGAATTTATCTCTCTAGGAGAAATCAAACTGTGTTTAATATCAAATCTTTGAAAGCAGCTCTAATTCTGTCTACTATCCCCTAAATCCCCTAAAACTGCATGAAAAAAATGTGATGGTTGAGGGGCTTTTACCTTGCTTTCAATTTGAGTGAATAGCCTCACTATTTTAAAATAATTTAAATGGCTTTCATTTATTAGTATTGCTTTTAGATTTTATATCTTTAAAGAAAAAGTTCCCTCATGATGATAATCTTAGCTGAACTTGGAACACTTTCAAAGAATGTGCACAACTTAATAGTCATCTTAAATATACAGATTCCCCCAACAATACAGAGTAAGAAAGCAAAGGATACATAATTATGTTAATAATGGTCCAAATTTTGTTTCAGCTGTTTAATTCATCTACATCAAATAGCTCTAAGTTCTAGACTACAAATCTGCATTCTTAAATGAATATTATATCTCAGCAAGTCTGGAAACATATTTGATAGAAGGAAGTTGGTATTCTTCAGAGAAGTCTCTTATACCCAAATGGTTACAGAGAAGAATCTTTTACATTCTTCAAATTTACTGAAAAATATTTACCATGCTGTTTACAAAATCAGAGGCAACATTTCCACCAGACATGAACATCTTATCCTACTTTTATTAAATAGAGATAATCTTGAAAAATATCTTTATTTGCCTGGTCATCACACTGTATTTTTAAAAGCAACTGAAGACTGATTATTAAAGACATAGATTCACAGAATATACCCAAGAAGCAACTGAATTCAATATTGATTTCCTTAATTTCCTCATTTGATTTAATGTCTTTATAAACAGATAATTGAACAAAACTGTTTCTGTCTGTTCCCCTGCCCTAACCTCTACTCTGGCATTAATGAGGCCAGGAAAAAAAAGTAACTATTAGAAATCCTAGGCACAGTGACCTAGGCTGTAAGGTAAATTTTGTAATGCAGGAAACCATAAAATTTCTAGAAGAAAACATAGATGGCAAGCTCCTTGAAATAGGTTTTCTTTGGATTTGACACAAAAATCAAAGGCAACAAAAGCAAAAATGAACAAGTGGGACTACATCAAACTAAAAAGCTTCACAAAAAAAGAGCCATGGATGTATAGATTGTAATATATATTTAAATATATACTTCTGTGGCATGCTCAGAAATACTTGGGGAGCTATGAGACTTTCTGGTCTGTAGTATGAAATTCAGGTGTTAGTCCCAGCTCACATAAAAATATTCAGATTTTATTTTAATATTAAGTAGGAAGATGATTTCCCAAAGTTTGGAAAACGCAGGAAAAAACATCTGGACAAAAGAAAAGTTTTAAAAATAGTGATTATTTATAAAATGCCTAAATATGTGTACTTAAAGGTTTCAAGAAAATAAAAATTGAGAGTAACTATTTAAACAATCAGTTCAGTTTAGTTGAGTTCAGTCACTCAGTCGTGTCTGACTCTTTGCGACCCCATAAATCGCAGCACGCCAGGCCTCCCTGTCCATCACCAATTCCCGGAGTTCACTCAGACTCACGTCCATCGAGTCAGTGATGCCATCCAGCCATCTCATCCTCTGTCATCCCCTTCTCCTCCTGCCCCCAAATCCCTCCCGGCATCAGAGTCTTTTCCAATGAGTCAACTCTTTGCATGAGGTGGCCAAAGTACTGGAGTTTCAGCTTTAGCATCATTCCTTCCAAAGAAATCCCAGGGCTGATCTCCTTCAGAATGGACTGGTTGGATCTCCTTGCAGTCCCAGGGACTCTCAAGAGTCTTCTCCAACACCACAGTTCAAAATATAGGAGAAAACATAAACGTAAAAAAAAAAAATGAGATTAAAAAAAAATGAGATCATATTTTAAAAATGAAAAATAAAGATGATAAAATTAGGAAAGATAAATGAAAATCAGTGAAATAAAACATTAATAAAAATGAAACTTTAAAAATATTTAAAAGTAATTAGAACATTATAAAATTATGGAAATATGTGAAAATACATACAGAAGATAACATAAAATGAGTCAAATGTGAGGGGGAAAAAGGAAATTGGATGTTAAAATTAAAGGGAGTACAAACAATAGGTATATTAAATCATTGTTATGTATAAATAGAACATGAAGTTGTTTAAGATTTATATATTTTAAATATAATTGTAGCAATAGCACAAGTTTGCTGAAGTCTAACTCATAAACATAATTGATCCCAGTAGACTTCATAGTTTAGAGATACCAGTAGACATGGTCTTCTAAGGCAGAATCATAAAGGAGAACAGCAGGAAACACCTTCCAATTGTATCCATATTTCAACTTGTTAAATTAAGAGAGGCAGAAATCTGGTACAGACCACCAGGGATGATCACAATTTCAAACGTCCTGCCTGTTTGGAATGCAAATTCTATTGAAGATTCCCCCAAAATGGATTCTGTGATACATGTTGTTTTGATAAATATCCATGTACAAGGGACCTGAATATGAAAGTTTAAGAATTACAGAGCTCCTGATAGAAAGAGTAGAGGTAAATGCAGATCAGTCAGTTAGTCAGTTCAGTCACTCAGTCGTGTCCGACTCCTTGTGACCCAATGCACTGTGGCACTCCAGGCCTCCCTGTCCATCACCAACTCCCAGATTTTACTAACACTCATGTCCATTGACTCGGTGATGTCATCCAAAAATCTCATCCTCTGTCGTCCCCTTCTTCTCCCACCTTCAATCATTCCCATCATCAGGGTCTTTTCCAAGGAGTCAGTTCTTCGTATCAGGTCTTGTAAATCCAACTGTTGATTAATGATTCATGTATTATTTAAAGTTATAGGTAAGATTTGAAGAGAGTGCAGCAAGGTCATGCTGGACATTGGCTTGCCCATCCTGTCCTATTTCGTACTGTAATGGTGTTAGCATCTAGGATGATGGATTAAAACACATTCTTATTGAATTTTTAGATGACATCAAGGTTGTGAAGAGATACTTATTACATTAAAAAAACAGTGAATTTGATCTTAGTTTAAAAGAACTTGGCAATCCTGTGGTATAAAGAGGAGTTTTGTAGGCAAAGTTTAACAGAAATAAACCTGCTGTTTTTAAAATAGTTGTACAATGAAGACATAAAATGTCATATATTTAAGAGAGTTTCTATAGAAACAAACATGTGCCAAATGATTATCTAAATTTTAGCTAAAATTTCATTTTAACTTTAAAATTCTGAAAATAAAATTACCTTACTATTAAGACTAAAGAGACGTTATCAGAATTAACTTATTTATTCATTGTTTCAAATAATAATTGAATGCTTTATATGAACAAGATACTGGACAGGAAATGGTGCAAAGAAATAATCCTATTGTCAAGGGACAAGTGATCCCTTGGAGCAAACCTCAGGGAAAAAAGACTAATTACAATATACGACTGAAAGTGCTATTAAAAAGATAACTGTAGAGTCTTAGAAATGCCCAAAGTAGGAGAACCCATTAGTGAAGAGTCAGAAAAAATATTTAAAACAAAATTTAATGTAAGCTGATATTATATAAGATGGTTTTCATGAAGAGAGGAAAAAAAAAATGTAAAAACGAAGTGGGAAATGAGCTTACTATAAAAACTACTAGCAGTATCTTCAGTAAAAAATGAATACGGATAATTAGATAGAAGAATTACTATCCTGTGTGGTTTCCTGTGGCTCCTGCAACTTCCCTGATTCTAGAAAAGGTAACAAAAATCCTAGTAGTTAGGAAAAAAATTTCCCAGATCTTTCTACTCTTGTCATTGCAAAAACTTTGTTGAACATCCAACTCCCAATATTAAACTATTTTATACCTGAAATACCTAAAATGATGTCTAATTTCCATTTTCTTGACCAAAACTTTGATGTAATCAGTCAGTTCAGTTTAGTCGTATAGTCGTGTCTGACTTTTGCAACCCACAGAACCTCGGCATGCCAGCCTCCAGGTCCATCACCAACTCCCCGAGTTTACACAAACCCATGTCCATTGAGTCGGTGATGCCATCCAACCATCTCATCCTCTGTTGTCCCCTTCTTCTCCTGCCCTCAATCTTTCCCAGCATCAGGGGCTTTTCCAATGAGTCCACTTTTTGCATCAGGTGCCCAAAGTATTGGAGTTTCAGCTTCAACCTCAGTCCTTCCAATGAATACCAGGACTGACTTCCTTTAGGATGGACTTGTTGGATCTCCTTGCAGTCCAAGGGACCCTCAAGAGTCTTCTCCAACACCACAGTTCAAAGCATCAATTCTTTGGCCCTCAGCTTTCTTTATATTCCAACTCACACATCCATAAATGACTGCTGGAAAAACCATAGCATTGACCAGTTGGACCTTTGTTGGCAAAGTAATGTCTCTGCTTTTTAATATGCTGTCTAGGTTGGTCATAACTTTTCTTCCTAGGAGTAAGCATCTTTTAATTTCATGGCTGCAAATACCACCTGCAGTGATTTTTGAGCCCAGAAAAATAAAGTCAGCCACATTTTCAACTGTTTCCCCATCTATTTGCCATGAAGTGATGGACTGGATGCCATAATCTTAGTTTTTTTTCTGAAAGTTGAGCTTTAAGCCAACTTTTTCACTCTCCTCTTTCACTTTCATTAAGAGGCTCTTTAGTTCTTCTTCACTTTCTGCCATAAGGGTGGTGTCATATACATATCTGAGGTTATTGATATTTCTCCCAGCAATCTTGATTCCAGCTTGTGCTTCTTCCAGCCCAGCATTTCTGATGATGTACTCTGCATAGAAGTTAAATAAGCAGGGTGACAATATACAGCCTTGAAGTACTCCTTTTCCTGTTTGCAACCAGTCTGTCGTTCCATGTTCAGTTCCAACTGTTGCTCCCTTACAGTTTTCTCAAGAGGCATATCAGGTGGCCTGGTATTCCCATCTCTTTCAGAATTGTCCACAGTTTATTGTGATCCACACAGTCGAAGGCTTTGGTGTAGTCAATAAAGCAGAAATAGATGTTTTTCTGGAACTCTCTTGCTTTCTCAATCATCCAATGAATGATGGCAATTTGATCTCTGGTTTCTCTGCCTTTTCTAAAACCAGCTTGAACATCTGCAAGTTCACAGTTCACATATTGCTGAAGCCTGGCTTGGGGAATTTTGAGCATTTCTTTAGTAGTGTGTGAGATAAGTACAATTTTGCGATAGTTTGAACATTCTTTGGCATTGCCTTTCTTTGGGATTGGAATGGAAACTGACTTTTCTAGTCCTGTGGCCACTGCTGAGTTTCCCAAATTTGCTGGCATATTGAGTGCAGCACTTTCATAGCATCACCTTTCAGGATTTGGAATAGCTCAACTGGAATTCCATCACCTCCACTGGCTTTTTTTCATAGTGATGCTTCTTAAGGCCCACTTGATTTCACATTCCAGGATGTCTGGCTGTAGGTGAGTGTGAGTGATCATACCATCACACCATTCAGATGCTTATATCTTTCCTTTTTTCCTTTGCTTTTCACTTCTCTTCTTTTCACAACTATTTGAAAGGCCTCCTCAGAGAGCCATTTAGCTTTTTTGCATTTCTTTTTCTTGGCAATGGTCTTGATTCCTGTCTCCTGTACAATGTCACGAACCTCCATCCATAGTTCATCAGGCACTCTGTCTATCAGATCTAGTCCCTTAAATCTATTTCTTACTTTTTCTGTATAATCATAAGGGATTTGATTTAGGTCATACCTGAATGGTCTAGTGGTTTTCCCCACTTTTTTCAATTTAAGTCTGAATTTGGCAATAAGGAGTTCATGATTTGAGCCACAGTCAGCTCCCGGTCTTGTTTTTGCTAACTATATATATTTTCTCCATCTTTGTTTGCAAAGAATATAATCAGTCTGACTTTGGTATTGGCCATCTGGTGATGTCCATGTGTAGAGTCTTCTCTTGTGTTGTTGGAAAGGGTGTTTGCTATGACCAGTGAATTCTCTTGGCAAAACTCTATGAGCCTTTGCCCTGCTTCATTCTGTACTCCAAAGCCAAGTTTGCCTGTTACTCCAGGTGTTTCTTGACTTCCTACTTTTTTATTCCAGTCCCCTGTAATGAAAAGGACATCTTTTTTGGGGTGTTAGTTCTAGAAGGTCTTGTAGGTCTTCATAGAACCGTTCAACTTCGGCTTCTTCAGGGTTACTGGTCAGGGCATAAACTTAGATTACTGTGATATTGAATTGTTTGCCTTGGAAATGAACAGAGATCATTCTATCATTTTTGAGTTGCATCCAAGTACTTCATTTCGGACTCTTTTGTTGACCATGATGGCTACTCCATTTCTTCTAAGGGATTCCTGCCCACAGTAGTAGATATAATGGTCATCTGAGTTAAATTCACTCATTCTAGTCCATTTTAATTTGCTGATTCCTAAAGTGTCAACGGTCACTCTTGCCATCTTCTGTTTGACCACTTCCAATTTGCCTTGATTCGTGGACCTAACATTCCAGGTTCCTATGCAATATTGCTCTTTATAGCATCAGATCTTGCTTCTATCACCAGTCCCATCCACAACTGGGTGTTGTTTTTGCTTTGGCTCCATTCCTTCATCATTTATGGAGTTATTTCTCCACTGATCTCCAGTAGTATATTGGGTACCTACCGACTTGGGGAGTCCATCTTTCAGTGTCCTATCTTTTTGCCTTTTCATACGGTTCATACTGTTCTCACGGCAAGACTACTGAAGTGATTTGCCATTCCCTTCTCCAGTGGACCACATTCTGTCAGACCTCTCCACCGTGATGTGATAGATGGAATTAAAGAATTGAATCTAAATAAAATCTTTCAAAAAGTAGGGTGGCTAAAAAAATGGAATGTGGAAAATTGGAGTTCAAGGGATCAATGATTTAATTGAGACAGGACTATGACCTGAGAAGATAATAGAAGCTTTTATTGTTGTTTGTTGTTTTTAAGGGACTAAAGGAAGAAAGAAGTGTTAAGGATTATTACCATGTTTCTCTCAAAGATAGCTGAATGAGTGGTGTGTACATTTGCTGGGCTAGGAACTTGAAAGAAACTACTGCTTTGGACAGAAAGTAAAGTGGCAGACAAGTTATTGCCATCAGTCTGGAAAAACAGTGAATTTGAGGTGTCCTTGGACCAAATATACCTTTAAAACACAGAGAGCTATTCAGGATCCAAAATTCAATAGGAAGGCCAAGGTTAGAGATATGGAAGAATCATACATAGTTAGAAATTAATGCAACAATGACTCTAAAGCACGCAACAAAAGTATAGAGTGTAAGTATGAAATGGAAATCAGAATTTGAGAGAACTCCAGTAAGAAGAAAAAGCAGAGTTTAGTAGGTGACCTGAAATGAAATGGAGAGAACATAGGAAGAAAATAAGGAAGTGTGCTTTCCTAGAGAGGGAATATAGAGTCTAAAGAAGAGGATTTTACAAAGTATAGACTGCTAGTAAGAGAAAAGTAAATTACAAATTCTCCTTCGAATGGTTAATGGCAAGAAGTTATTGGTGTCTGTGTAGAGTAAAATTTCAGAGATTTTCGTGGGTAGAGGTCAGATTGTTGTAGGACTGAGAGTGACTGGAAGATATAGTAGAGGCAGTGATATGTAAAATATATTTAAGAAGTTCAGGTGTGACTTGAAGAGGGAGGGAGAGAGAAGAGAAGTGAAGGGGAAATAACAGGTTGATAGGATGATTTTTATTTCTGATTTTAATTGCATAATTACTAAAATTTTTGAATCATATGAAAAATAAGTATAAGAAGTATATACAAATCACATTCTCTATATGAAAAACATAAAAATATTTTAATATCAATATGTATAAAACTATTTCAGTTCTTGTATAATAAGCCTTTATGTAAAATTGCAATGATTTACTTACTCAAAGTTTTGTTTTGAGAGACACATTTTTTGGTGCCATTTTTTAGTTGGAAATATGTCACTGGTTGTTCACTTCATTTGAGAGGAGCAATAGCCAGATGTAAAGTTGCGTACTCTTTCATTGACTGTAGCTAATGGTTTGGCTGGATGGTTAGGGACTTGGAAGGGTCATGATTGCAAAATTGTTGAGAAGGAAATTTGGGAAATAGAAATGTTAGTAGACCTCTATGAATGAGTAAGAAATTGGACATAATTGTGTCCCATGTGAGTGTTCACCAAAGGGTGACTTCAAGAGGACAATTATAATAAAGTGGATGGGACGATCAGTCAGCCTCTTTCCCTATCCATCCCTGTCATCACTCAATGAACTCATGAACAAAGTGCCAAGGTGGCAGGGATGGAAGTTTTGCATGGGCTCACCAGCATGGATTTCCACTCACCAAGTGAGTATAGCATTGTTGAGTGCCAATCTGCCAGTAGCAGAGATCAATACTGAATCTCCAATATGGCATCATTTTTTAGACTGATGAGCCAGCTACCTGGTGGAAGATTTATTACACTGAATCACTTCTACTTTGGAGGGGGCAGGGTTTTGCTCTTATTGGAATTGACATTTACTCTGTATACAGATTTACCTTTCATACACACAGTGCTTCTGCCCAAACTACCATCTGTGGACTCACAGAATATATCCATTAACATGGTATTCCATAGGAAGTTATTTCTGATTAAAAAAAACTCATTTTATATCAAATGAAGTGTGGCAAAGGGCTCAGGCTCATGGAATTTACTGGTCTTACCATATTCCTAACCATGCTAAAGCAGCTGGCTTGATAAAATTCTCTTGAAGACACAGTGACCTGGATTTCCACCCAGCAGCAGTTAGGTAGAAATACCTTCCAGGGCTGGGACAAAGTTCTCTATTGAACTAGCATTCAATATATGGTTCTGTTTCTTCTATACCCATTATTCATAGGTCTAAGAATCAAGGGGTAGAAATGAAAGTAGCAACATTCACTATTACTCCTATTGACCCACTAGAAAAATTTTTGCTTCCTGAACCTATGACTTTACACTTTGCTGGCCTAGAGGTCTTAGTTCCAGAGGAGTAATGATTCTACTGAATTGGAAGTTGAGTGCGACCTGACCACTCTCGTCTCAAATGCCTCTGAATCAACAGTGAAAAAAAAAAAAAAAAACGAGTTATGGTGCTGGCTAGGGTGATTGATCCAGATAAGGGACAATTGTACTATTATTCCAAAATGGAGGTAAGAAAGAGTATGTCTGGAATTTAGGAGATCCCTTAAGGTGTCTCAGTATTATTATGCTCTGTGATTAAGGTCAATAGAAGTCCAATCCAGGTAAAACTTCTAAGTGGTCCAGATCCTTCAGAAACAGAGGCTTGTATCACCCCAACAGATAAAGGACATTGACCAGCTGAGATGAATGTTGAAGACAAAGGAAATACAAAATAGGTAGGTAATGCCAAAAGGTAATTATGAATACCAGCTGTGACCATGTGACCAGTTAAGAAATAATGACTGTAGTTGTCATGAATATTTCTTGCTTTTTTTGTTATGAATATGTTTGCATATGTGTATGTGTATAATATATTTTTCTTCTCTCTCTTATTCCTTTATCAAGTAATATAAGATATATTGACTTTATACTATCTCCCTGGAGAAGGATATGACAACCCACTCCAGTACTCTTGTCTGGAGAATCCCATGGACAGAGGAGCCTGGTGGGCCACAGTCCATGGGATCACAAAGAGTCAAACATGACTGAAGTGACTGAGCACACACAGCTTAATACCATAGTGTTTAGGTGTTAATTTTATGTCATAGTCTTTAAGATATAGATGAATTAGAAGAATAAACATCACTCAAAAGCTTTACCTCCTCTTCTGTGGAAGTGTTTTAACAGTTGTATACTAGCTAGTTATATCATGTTAGGTGGAATTATGGCTTTGTTATAGTCATCATCTTGAGACTAAATATGATTTAAGTCAATGTATATGGATACTAGTTTACAAAATGTAGATTTGTGATAGTTAATTTCCTGTGTCAGTTTGACTGGGCCAAGGCTGCCCACACAATTGGTCAAACAATCTGGGTGGGCTTGTAAGGGTGCTTCTGAATGGGATTAATGTTTAAATTGGTAGATTGTGAATCAGGTTGTCACTGCCAATGTGGGTTGGGAAACTCGTCTGTGCCGGGAGCCAGTGTGAGGAACTCCGCCTGTGGCGAAGGTCATGAGGAAGGAGGCTCGGCATACGCAAAGGCAGGATCAAGCCTCAAGAGTCCCCCTGGAAATTCTTAAGCATCTACCCCCAAAACCAGAGTCTGCCTACTTTCTGCTTTGTGCTCTCACCTACATCTCTGACTTTACGGGGGGCTGTCCCCCACCACCTCTCTCTGAAAAAAGAGTTAACTTACAGCTCCAATTAATAAAGTTCCTGGTTGTGATAGTGTTTCAACCTACAAACTCCTTTGGAAGTCCTCTAGCCTGCCTGAATAGGTTTTTCTGGCCACATGTGATTGCTCAGAGCCTCCCAACTGTGAGAAGCATGAGATGTTCTAAACTGTCTAAATACAGATTCCTTTGAGCAGTTAAAAGATTGATTAGAAATTGTATTGGTAAAGGGTTTTTCACTTTTTGAGCCAATGTTTGCTGCCAAGTCTCCATATCCCTTACCTACTGTGTCCCTGGCAGTGTATTGATTGATATAATTGGTGTATAGGAATGTAAATAGTAGCTTTAATATTTGTAACCTTGGACCCTTGAGTTAATTCTTTTTCTTGTTATAGCCCACCACACCTTTGCCCTGTAGGAATGCAACTTTATCTAATGCTTTTGGAGGGTTTAATCACCTTTAGAGAAAAGTAAGTTTTCTGAAGAAAGCTTCTTAAAATGTTAACAGGCCTCAGGGCCAGAAGATGATGCAAATCACCTAAACTTATGCATATGATAAGTTTGCAGGAAGAAAGCCTGGCTTACTGCATGACTCTACCCCTTCCCCCATTATCCTCTATGCATAACTTAAGGTATAAAAAGTACTTTGGAAAATAAAGTGCGGGCCTTGTTCACCAAAACTTGGTCTCCCCATGTCGTTCTTTCTCTCACCTTCTGGCTGAATTATTCAGCCTCTTTTCTCCACTGAATTTTCTCACTGAGCTATCCTTATTCTATTACTCTTTATATCCTTAATTAACATTTAATTAAACAATTGTTTTCCTGATCCTTGCCGTTGCCGTCCCCGCTTCGAATTCCCTGGATCCACTGGGGCTGGACCCCGGCACCTCTGGCCTTGTAATTGGATTTTTTTTTTTTTTGCCTTTAGGCTTGACTTGAAACATCAGTTCTTCCTGGGTCTTGAGCTTGCTGGCCTTTGGACTGATACTACACCATCAGCTTTTCTCTTCTTAGGCCTTCTGACTCAAACTGCAGTTACACTGTCAGATATCTTCTCCAGCTTGTCAGTTGTGGATTTGGGGATTTTTCAGCCTTCATAATCAGATAAGCCAATTCATTATACCTATCTATCTACTTACCTATCTATCTACTCCATACACATGCAAACACACTTGCTTTTGGTTCTGTTTCTCTGAAGAATCTTGACTAATATAAGCATCTGCTTAGAACTTTACTTCTCTAAATTTTATGTCATTTTCTACAATAATTGTCACCATACCTGGTTTATGCATCAAAAAAAAAAAAAAAAAAAGTAGATGGTTTATAGATTTAGGATTGGACTTTTTACAGAGTATGATGCCAGGGCATGGGGACAAAGGAGATGATGGAAGAAAATAATTAGAGATGAACCAAAGCACAGAGAGGATAATAAAAGTTATACCACATCTGAATAACTGTATTTAGTGACAGATAATGCTCTCCTTGATTCTCTTTCACCTCATTTAATATCTAGATATAGCCTCTTTTTTAAATATATAAGAAACATGCATTTACATTCAACATATTTTAACTGTCTCTCATGTCCACAATATATTGGAAAAGGGCACTTCATCTTGCTCACAACTTCAAATACAATGAAAAAAGTTGTCTTCTTTTTACTTGTATTCCTGACCACTCAAAAATACCTTTGTCTTCATGAAGTGAAGTGAAGTTGCTCAGTCGTGTCCGACTCTTTGCAACCCCAAGGACTGTAACCTACCAGGCTCCTCCAGCCATGGGATTTTCCAATCAGGAATACTGGAGTGGGTTGTCATTTCCTTCTCCAGGAGATCTACCCCATCCAGGGATTGAAACTGGGTCTCCCACAGTATAGGCAGACGCTTTACCATCTGAGCCACCAGGGAAGTATTTTGTCTTCTTGGATATTCTCTATCTTTACTGTTGAAAAAGTGAAAGTGTTACTCGGTTAGTCTTTCTGACTCTTTGTGACCCTGTGGACTGTAGCCTGCCAGATATTGGAGTGGGTAGCCATTCTTTTTTCCCTGGAATATTCCTAACCCAGGGATTAGACCTGGGTCTCCTGCATTGCAGATAGACTCTTTACCATCTGAGTCACCTTAATGAACCACTTTTCCTGGTTCTATACCTATTAATACCTTACAATACAGTTTTAAAAATCTGATTATTATTTAATATATGTTACCTGAATAGTACTGAATTCATCTGCTCTGATTTCAGTTGCAGTCTCAGTCTACTCAGTTTGGAACTAAAGCTCCTTTCATAATCTACATCTCAAAATATTTCTAAAAATAATTTCAAAATATCTCTTACACATGCCAAAAATATTCAGTTGATCTGAAAGCAAGTAATTCCACAGTCTTGAGGTTACTCACTCTAGTGATTGTACTAAAAAGTAATGCCAAGCTCTGATTTGACAAAGCCAGAACCATCACCAAGACTAGTTGAAGGTGGTTTAGAACTCCACCTTATCTAATAGCTTAGCTACATTTTTGACATTGCAAATAGAACAATATCTATACTAGACAAGTGCTTGCATTCCTAACACACTACTGAGTCCATTTGTAAATCCTGATTTTTACTGGATGCATAATTACCAAAGTAAGATGAGAGAAGATAGGTTAATGTGGTTCACTCATACTGTAATTTAGAACTACCAGTTATTTGCATCCTTAATTTTTCTGCTATGTCTAACAGTTATAGGCTCATTTTTTATGGCATTTATTTTTGGGGTTATGCTGACCTTCTCTGAAATCTGACTTCTTCAGTGTCCCTGTGCTCCCATTTCTGACAAGTATCTAGCTACTTTGTAAATACATGAATCTAATACATAGAGGAAAGGAATTATGTTACTGCTATGGTGATCATTGTTTACCTGTAGGTACTCTGAAAGAATGGCAATTCTAACTTTTTGTATTTAATCACAACTCTTGCTTTTCATGAATCATAATCAATAAAATTAGCAGAAAACAAGGGTGAACTTATTACTTATTTAATATCAATGTGACTTCCAAGAGAAAAGAGCATTCTAAAGGTCAAGACAAAGGAGTGAAAAATCCATACATCTGTTTACATAAAGTAGAAAAAAATATGTTTAGTAAAAGATTACCTAAAATTCAAAGGCAATGTGTTGCAAGTGAATATCTGTAAAGCCACATAGTAGGTAATGGCAAAGATTTTTTTATGCTTAATTATTTTACATAATAAATTTTTCATGATAGACATTTAAGAAAACAGTTTATATCACTAATATGCAGATATATACAAATAAAAGTAGTAATTTTACAGAAAGGCAGATTTCAACATTGTGGCAACATTTGTGCATGTGTGTTTTATATGTATATTTCTGGTTAATTTTCATTGCCTAGAAGGAAATATACAGTACTGCTGAAAGTTCAAACTGAAGTTATGTTTTGAAGGGCCTTTTAGTGTAATATGTTAGTCTTCAATAAATTATTCTAAGAAATGATTGATATATGTATAAATATATGCATTACACAGATTTGTAAAAACTGAAAACAATAAAAATTTCTATTATAAAGTAATTGATTGAATAAATTGTGACATAATTATGGAAAAGACTTTGAAAGAGCTTTTTGAAGAACAGTTAAAATTATAAAATTATGAAATGTTTAAAAACAAGTTGCTGAATAGATTTAAATCACATTCACAGTTCAAAAAAAAAAAAAGCTGAAAGTTTAAACATCAGTATGTTAACAAAAGACAAAAGGTACATTTGGGACTAGGATTTCAAAATGCTTATAGGCTTTGTGTGTGTGTTTGTAAAAAAATAAATAAAGATAGATGATAGATGTGTATAATAATTGTCAAGAGAGTGTAATCTCCTTGGTTCTATCTAGTCACAATAAAGATTTGAAGCGATGGACGTTAAAGTCCTCAGTGCATCACAGCTCTCGGACAGTCCGTGTTATAGTTCTCAGATCAGTTTTATTTAGAAAATAAAGGAAAATACATCCTTGAGGTGTGAAGGCATGCTGACCCAAAAGACATGAAGAGAAGAGAGAGAGAGAGAGAATGAGCACACATGAGAGAGAAACCCCCCCACCCCCAAGCCCTTTGGCTCCTCTTTTTATATGTTTTTTCCCTCCCTCTGGGCCTGCCCTATGTAAATTGGGCACCCAGGAGTGCTGTTTGTTCTCTCTGAGGTCCTCACTCCAGTCCTCAGACCTTCCTTTGTTCTATTTTCCAGGGCTTTTCCCTTCCTTGTCTTTTAGCCACCGCCATTCTGGACTCCTGTTTCCTATTCTAACTACCTAACATAATCTTAATAAAATTTTTTTTAAAAAATGAATTAACTAAAAGTTATGGGTATTTTGTGGAGAAAGGAATGGCAACCCATTTCAGTATTCTGCCTGGAGAATCCCAAGGACAGAGGAGCCTGGCTGACTGCAGTCCATAGGGTAGCAAGGAATCAGACATGACTGAAGCAACTTGGCTCAAATCAGCATGGGTGTTTTGCTAGAAAATTCAGGTCAACATTTTAGCCTGTGTTTTATAAACACCAGAGTAACCACAGAGCAACCGCATGCACACACACACACACACACACACACACACACACATATACAGGAATACAAAACTTTGAAAAATTCAGAGATTTCAAGATTTTTATCTCTGTGCTTGTGAATCTGTAGAGATGTTAGAAATTATGTGCAGACATCTTCACATTTCCTATGAATTTTTAAAGGAAATGTCATGTAAAATTCCAAATTTCACATCTTTCTTTCAGAGTTTCTTCTGTCACTCTGATTGCATCAATATGCTCAACAACTGGCCAATATTCTCCATAGTTGAGCAGTTATTTTTCAAGAATAGTAAAGACTTCCTGTTGCAGTACTTTCAGCAGCTGTGAATGTCCTCAGGAGAGCATGAACTGGAAATAATTTTTGAGACTGGCATAAAGGAAGGAAGAAAAAAAAAAATCATGGAGAAATTTTTGCCTTAGGTATTCATCATCTGGCTCAAGGCATGAAAAGTGATAGGAAGATGAAAGTCACTCAGTCGTGTCCAACCCCATGGACTATACAATCCTTGGAATTCTCCAGGCCAGAATACTGGAGTGGGTAACCTTTCCTTTCTCCAGGGGATCTTCTGGTTTTCCAACCCAGGCCTCCCGCATTGTGGGCAGATTACCAGCTGAGCCACAAGGGAAGCCCAAGAATACTGGAGTGGGTATTCTATCCCTTCTCCAAAGCATCTCGACCCAGGAATCCAACCAGGGTCTCTTGCATTGCAGGCAGATTCTTTACCAACTAAGCTATCAAGTCAGCCCAATTCTCCCTCTCAGGAGGTCAGGACTGTAGAGAGAATATTCCCCTCCCCTCCCCCATATCCCCTAATACCACTTTAATCTTATGTGATGTTCTGGAAATTGATAAATAAGCTCCATATTATTCAAACTTAAAGCATAGTGTTCTATCTCTCTTTAAAAATTTTACGGCTCATTTACTCTTACCCTTTCCGTTGAAGACAGGAAAGAATAAAACTTTGTCTTATTTTGATTATGCTGTGTTAAAATATGGAGCTGACTTAATGAAATGACCTGAGGGAATTAGTAGTCACTTCTTACTTACTGATCTTTAGAAGCTATGATGTTTGGAAAAAAGTGCCTCCCTGAATAGTCACTTGTTTATGTTCCCTCTGTGCAAGGTCAATCTTATCTGCAGGAACAAAAGACTATTGCCAGTGGTGTAAATTAAGAAAGACTATGAAAAAAAAAATGCTCTTCCAATATGATTGGTTTGTAGATCTTCAGAAAAATTTATATACTATGTATTACTTGGGATTAATATGGATGATTAGTAAAATGCAAATGTGAGGCCAAGAATTATTAGCTCATTCACATTTTATAAATTATAAGTGTATAAAAATCCAAGTAAGCTAGCCAGGGAACAGGTAAAACCTAAATAAATGTAATTCCAAGGAGGTAAGATTTAAAATATATATACTCTATTTATGAAAGTGGGAAAGTAAAATATTCCTAACACTCTACTGCTGCCTATATGCTTCAGTGTTTCTTCTCTTCTGACTTATCCTTCCACTTTCTTTTATTCTCACCTTTATTCAACTCCACTCTTAGCTGCTTCATTCTTTAAGAATTCCCTGTAATCTTCAATATTTTACCCTTAAAACATTCCTCCAAAGCCTGTAAAATCTGTTTTGAGGATACCATTTTCTTTCAAATTAAGTGGAAGCTATTTCATTCTCCTATATGATAAGCATCCTCTGCTCACTCCCCACCACTTACCACCAACCCCACTCACCACCACCCCCCCGCCAATTCCCAATATGGAGTGCTTAACGGTCGCTTGAGGTATCTCTATAAAATTCAGATTCCAGAGTCCTCTTCAGAGTCTGATTTAGAAGATTGAGAGTCAGGTCAGGGATTGAGTTTAGCAAGCATCCCAGGTGAACTTGATTCAAGGAGTCCTCAGGGCACACTGAGGAAAGCTGCTCCACCTGGCCTGGAGGAGGAGCCCGTGGGGGCAGAGGGAGGGGCTTCAGGAGAAACATAAAATGGATGACTAGCATGTGTAACCTCGACTCTTCTGACCTGGCATATCTGTCCAGTCTGCCTTCAAATCTCAGAGGATGATAAGCAGAAAAAACCATTCCTGAAGGTAAGCTTCAGAACTGGGCAGATTTTCTTGCCTAGACCTTGGGCCTCACCTGTGGCGGCTTAGCTCTTTTTTGTTAGGAAATGTGTATTAGATTTCAGTAATTGTGGTAGCTGTTGGAGTATATTGGAGAGAAGGTAGTAGTAGCATTTTGGCCTTCAAAGGGTATAATTCATAGAAAATAAATGGTCAATAAAGTAATAACAATAAAATGTAAAGTTATGGTGGATAAAATGTAGGAAACTTGGAAAATAAGACAAAAAAAACTTATAATAATCAAGGAAGAATACCTTTAGGGTATGATATTTAACTCACATTTACTAAAGAAACTTGCTGGCTACCAATGGGCACTTTGGTACTAGCAGAGAGAAAGGAATGCCCTTGAAAGGAAGTTATACTCTATTCAAAAAACCCTAAAAGATATTTACTGTGGTTAATGTGTACTCTGAGAAAGGACAAGGACAAGAGCTCAGGCTAGAGAAAGCAACAAGCTAGATCAATTGTGTGCACCCTTGTTTATCGTGTTTATGGGTTAATAACTTCATTTTAAGGGAAATAGGGACTGAGCGAACCACATAAAGGGGAGTGCTCTGTCGCTCAGTTATTTCTGACTCTCTTGTGACACCATGGACTGTAGCCCACCAGGCTCCTCTGTTCATGTAATTTGCCAGGCAAGAATACTGGAGTGGATTGTCATGTCCTGCTCCAGGGCATCTTCCCAACCCAGAAATAGAACTGACCTCTCTTGTATCTCCTGCGTTGGAAGGCAGATTTTTTTTTTACCACTAGCACCACCTGCGAAGCCCCTATAGAGTTGGGCCATGTTGATAATTTGCATTTTTGGATGTCTACCTTGATTACCTTGAGGAGAATAGTTTGGAAGTGAGCTAGCTTAATGACAGAAAAACTCTATTTTAAAGATAGAAAAAAATTATGGTGAAATTAAGTAGAAACCAATTGTTGCCCAGGTGTAACTAACTTGGTAAAGATAATGGTAGTAAGAATGGCAAAAATCAGATTAATTTCAGAAGTATTTATGACATTGCATTAACACTACCTTGTGATTTATTGGGCTTTCCTGGTGGCTCTGATGGTAAAGAATCTGCCTGCAGTACAGGAGACCAGGATTCGATCCCTGGGTTGGGAAGATCCCCTGGAGAAGGGAATGGCTACCCAGTCCATTATTCTTGCCTGGAGAATTCCAAGGACAGAGGAGCCTAGCAGTCTATAGTCCATGGGGTCACAAAGAGTCAGACACTACTGAGTCACTAACACACATGCATTTATGATACTTAAATAACTAGCTCTTAAATGAGGGCAATGGATATTCCTATTGAGTGAAAGATAAAATTTCAGTGATTGCTAGGAAAAAAACTCATTCTGCTTTTCCCAATCCGTTAACAAATTATTTGCAATTAATGAGTTTATCCAGAAATTGCATTCATGCTATTTTGGCCTGTGATCCAATATTTATAATAGCCAATATAGATTAGATTAGATTCATAGATCAAGTGTTCTCTATAAAGCTATCATCAGAGAGGTCAACCTTTGAGCTGTAGTCCCTTAATTAATAAGTTTCATAAGCTACTCACAATCCTGTTCTAAAATCCTCACATATAATACAGCAAAAATATTTAAATGTATAATTGAATGCAGTGTTTGCAGAACAAAGTTGTGAAAGATAACAGCACTCGTTTGAATAAGTTACACACATACTCAGAACACATTAAATCTAAATGTTTTGGTCCTGAAGCAGCTTCTTTATTTACTTCAAAATACTTTTTTCTGAAGACTTACTCTTGGAAATAAAGAACATAGACTACATGGAATGGGTTATGTCATGACGTTTTAGTTTTTGTCTTCCTTTTAGCTATAAACTTGAAGTACTTTAAAGTAGTATTTTTATTACCTGGCTGTGAACCCCAGTTAAAGCAATATCAGTAATACCTTAATCTTTTGAAGAAATCTATGGCATATCTCCTCTAAACCTATGCTCACCAGCCACCTTTCCAACAGTTATGAGAATTAAATCGAGTTGGTTTTTCTATCAGTACTGTTGAGAGATTCTCAGTGTTACTGACCTTTTCTCGATAATTGCTTCTACTTTTATCATAAATCATCCTGGGAAAGATGATTTCAGAGTTCAGTATCCTGGCTAACAGGGCTGTAATTATGGGAATTTGTTTCCCTACTCTCTGCTAAGAAAATATTGAAGTGGTCTATTTCAGCATCTAAATCCTCCCAATGGTTTAAGCACTTAGGTGAGTTGCTTATGCAATAAAAGGTATATCTTGAAATACTTGTTCAGTGTAACTATTTAAAATGACATTGTCTTGGTGCACATTCAAATAACAAGTAGCTTTTAAAGGGAGAAGGCAATGGCACCCCACTCCAGTACTCTTGCCTGGAAAATCCCATGGATGGAGGAGCCTGGAAGGCTGCAGTCCATGGGGTCGCTAAGAGTCAGACACGACTGAGTGATTTCACTTTCACTATTCACTTTCATGCATTGGAGAAGGAAATGGCAACCCACTCCAGTGTTCTTGCCTGGAGAATCCCAGGGACGGGGGAGCCTGGTGGGCTGCAGTCTATGGGGTCGCACAGAGTCGGACACAACTGAAGTGACTTAGCAGCAGCAGCAGCTTTTAAAAAGCTAAAAAGCAAGGAAGTGAGCATTAAATACTGACAGTTTGGTCCTATTGTTTCTCATTTTCTCATCTAATCTATGATGGTGCCTAAGTATTCTTGTTAAGAAATCCCAAGACAAGACTAAATATCACCTCATGAAGGCTTGGGCTCTGAATCTTTGTTCTATGAAGCTACAGGTGTATCTTACCTTTAGGAAGTAATCTTTAGGAAGGGCTGTGAGTTGAAATTAGGATAATATGATTCAGAAGGTGAATCCTACAGAAAGTGAATCCTGACTCTTCTGCTGCTGCTGCTAAATTGCTTCAGTCGTGTCCGACTCTGTGCGACCCCATAGATGGCAGCCTACCAGGCTCCCCCATCCCTGGGATTCTCCAGGCAAGAACACTGGAGTGGGTTGCCATTTCCTTCTCCAATTTAAAAATCATTTGGCTCTATTTGTTGAGAAATTATGCTTGAAAAAATAGTTAAGCTCTTTAAAATGTTGAAATCATCCAATTAAATTACAATTCCTGATTCTCTAGAGCTGTGATTAAGTTCAATTCAGTTGCTCAGTCTTGTCCATATTTATGGACAGTTTCCATATTATGCATTGGTATTTATTTGTCATATTTAAATATTTGCATATATGTATATGTGGACATAAATATCTGTCTTAATAGGAACAACCAATTAATAATGACCAACCTAGACAGCACATTAAAAAGCAGAGACATTACTTCGCCAACAAAGATCCGTCTAGTCAATGCTATGGTTTTTCCAGTGGTCATGTATGGATGTGAGAGTTGGACTATAACAAAAGCTGAGCACCAAAGAATTGATGCTTTTGAACTGTGGTGTTGGAGAAGACTCTTGAGAGTCCCTTGCACTGTAAGGAGATCCAACCAGTCCATTCTAAAGGATATCAGTCCTGGGTGTTCATTGGAAGGACTGATGTTGAAACTAAAACTCCAATACTTTGGCCACCTGATGTGAAGAGCTAACTCATTTGAAAAGACCCTGATGCTGGGAAAGATTGAGGGCAGGAGGAGAAGGGGACAACAGAGGATGATATGGTTGGATGGCATCACTGACTCGATGGACATGGATTTGAGTAGACTCTGGGAGTTGGTGATGGACAGGGAGGCCTGGCATGCTGAGGCTCATGGGGTTGGAAAGAGTCAGACACAACTGAGTGACTGAACTGAACTGAATAGGAAACGAGTGGTTTAGCAAATAGCCATTTTGCTTTATTTCCTATAACTCACATAAATATCCATAGAGAGGAAACTTATCCTCTCTCCCAATAATTTTTCAGAGTTTCTCCACATAGACCTCTGATTTTTATTTTTTTCATATATTCATATTTTGAGTTTGAATAAAATTATGACTTGAAATTTTGCAACAAAGGTCAGAGGACTATAGGCATGAGAATGAAATGATCAATAAAAGCCTTGTATTTTGAAGCTATTTTGTGATGGCTCACTCTATTTGAGGAAGAAAGAGACACCATAGATAATGGATTAGATTTTCTCTGCTGTGCCTTTTGAGGGTTGAATTGAGCTGTGCAATATTTTCCATCATACTCTAAGAATATAGAAACGAAGTACAAATTTTGACAAAGATATCTTAAGAGTGAAACAATAATAGTTAACCTAAAGTCAAATGTTAAAAATAAAAAGACCATCAACAGTGTTCATACATGACACAAAGCAGTAGTTATCAAAGCATTTTGAAATTCATCTGAGAAATTATAAAACATAAGCCTGGGTTCCATTCATAGAGATTCTGATGCAGGTGACCTATGGTCAGATCAGATCAGATCAGTCACTCAGTCGTGTCCGACTCTTTGCGACCCCATGAATTGCAGCACGCCAGGCCTCCTTGTCCATCACCAACTCCCAGAGTTCACTCAGACTCACGTCCATCAAGTCAGTGATGCCATCCAGCCATCTCATCCTCTGCCGTCCCCTTCTCTTCTTGCCCCCAATCCCTCCCAGCATCAGAGTCTTTTCCAATGAGTCAACTCTTCCATGAGGTGGCCAAAGTACTGGAGTTTCAGCTTCAGCATCATTCCCTCCAAAGAAATCCCAGGGCTGATCTCCTTCAGAATGGACTGGTTAGATCTCCTTGCAGTCCAAGAGTCTTCTCCAACACCACAGTTCAAAAGCATCAATTCTTTGGTGCTCAGCCTTCTTCACAGTCCAACTCTCACATCCATACATGACCACAGGAAAAACCATAGCCTTCACTAGACGAACCTTTGTTGGCAAAGTAATGTCTCTGCTTTTGAATATGCTATCTATGTTGGTCATAACTTTCTTTCCAAGGAGTAAGCGTCTTTTAATTTCATGGCTGCAGTCACCATCTGTAGTGATTTTGGAGCCAAGAAAAATAAAGTCTGACACTGTTTCCACTGTTTCCCCATCTATTTCCCATGAAGTGGTGGGACCGGATGCAGGCTGGTAATGTGTGGCTTGTTTCTTTTGTTTGATTATTTAAAGCTCCCTAGGACAGAGGAGCCTGATAGGCTGCAGTCCATGGGGTTCCTAGGAGTTGGACACGACTGAGTGACTTCACTTTCACTTTTCACTTTCATGCATTGGAGAAGGAAATGGCAACCCACTCAAGCGTTCTTGCGTGGAGAATCCCACAGGTGGAGGAGCCTGGTGGGCTGCCATCTCTGGGTCGCACAGAGTTGGACATGACTGAAGCGACTTAGCAGCAGCAGCAGGCACTTCTAGGAGAAGGCAATGGCAATCCACTCTGGTATTCTTGCCTGGAAAATCCCATGGATGGAGGAGCCTGGTAGGCTGCAGTCCATGGGGTCTCTAAGAGTCAGACATGAATGAACGACTTCTCTTTCACTTTTAACTTTCATGCATTGGAGAAGGAAATGGCAACCCACTCCAGTGTTCTTGCCTGGAGAATCCCACAGGTGGAGGAGCCTGGTGGGCTGCTGTCTGTGGAGTCGCACAGGGTCGGACATGACTGCAGCAATGCAGCAGCAGCAGCAGCAGGCACTTCTAACTTGGAGACAAGGCCAAGAATTCTACAAGAGGATTGCTGGAGGCAGTGATAGTCCTCCCAGGAAATAATTGAATGGCCCATCATATGTAGATATTTAAAGGTGAGAAATAAAGGAGTGCTTAAGCAACAGGACAGGGCAGTGAACTCAAAATAAGCACATATGTGTCAATGGGAATATACTGCCTGGAGGCATGAAGAATGTTTTCTATTATCGGGTGGAAAAAGTGCTGAAGTTGAGTATGGACATTAGATCATCTCTTGACAGTTGATGATGTTACTTTAGTGCAGGGAGTAAGATGCAAATACTATTTCACTGTTCTTCATTTTAATATATTTTAAAGATATTAGTGGTCCTAGGGTCTGCTGCTGCTGCTGCTGCTAAGTCAGTCGTGTCCAACTCTGTGTGACCCCATAGACGGCAGCCCAGCAGGCTCCCCAGTCCCTGGGATTCTCAAGGCAAGAACGCTTGAGTGGGTTGTCATTTCCTTCTCCAATGCATGAAAGTGAAAAGTGAAAGTGAAGTCGCTCAGTCGTGTCCGACTCTTAGCAACCCCATGAACTGCAGCCCACCAGGCTCCTCCATCCATGGGATTTTCCAGGCAAGAGTACTGGAGTGGGGTGCCATTGCCTTCTCCCCCTAGGGTCTGGTTGCTAATAATAAAATTTTATTTTCAAGCTTTAAATTATGTGTATATATGATGTTGTTTAGTCACTAAGTCATGTCCCATTCTTTTGGGACCCCATGTACTGTAGCCTGTCTGGAACCTCTGTCCACAGGATTTTCCAGGCAAGAATACTACAGTGGGTCGCCAATTCCTTCTCCAGGGTATCTTCCTAATCTGGAGTTTGAACCTGTGCCCCCTGCATTGGCAGACGGATTCTTTACTATTAAGCCACCAGGGAAGCCCATATTATAAATACTTGTTGTATAAACTTACATAAACTGTTCATATAGTTTAACATGTTAACATACTTGCATTATTTCTGTGTGTCAAAATGTGAGTATTGGCATGGTTATAAAATCCACTCCTCATTGCCATTATAAGTATACCATTCATTGGCAACTTACTATGTGCCATTTTCTGTGCTGCACTGTTAAGATACATTCTCTTAATTCTAATAATATCTGAATTAAAAATGTGTATTTCCCCCTTTGCATGTGAAAACGCAGGGCTCAAAAAATTAGGTCTGTTGCTTAGGAGATTAAAATCCTTGTATTTAACACAATCTATCTGACTACAAAATCTATGCTGTTAAATGCAAATAATTTGTATTTATTTTGACTCATTATTGTTTAAATTCTTAATTTTAATAATTTAACTGTTTTAGTGTTCTTTATTTTTATATACTTTTAAGCTATTAGTACACTTAGTCTCTTTGTGCTAATATTTAAGTTTTATTTTCAGATTTTAGGTTTACCATTTATACTCATATCTTTATTTTTTACACCTTTTATATACTTTATGTTGAATATTGATTGCATCATATGTATCAACTTTTGTTAAATTCAATTATGAACTTTCTGTACATTGTTTTTGTTTTCTAATACTAATTCTTAGATTAAATCAAATTTTCAGAGTTCTTTATAACTGTATAACAGAATTTATCTCTTTTTATTCATTTTTCTTTAGTCACATTTTAATTTTTTTTCTGATGACAGTAAAAACATTTTTGAAAGCATTGTACGATGAAAAGCTTGACAACTAAGTATTTTAGGAGACTATATTCTTTATTTATCCACTTACTGAGTGCCTGGTAAAGAAAATATTAGTGAACAAAGCAGAAAAGATAATTCCCCTCCTGGTGAAGAAAAATGTTACAGTATGTTAGAAAGTTTCATATTTACATATTCTATAGAAACAATAGAGAGTTATTTGGAAATTTTTAAATAGAATAGCAGCATAAGTCTCTTGAAAAGAGGAAATTTGGGCAAGGATGTATGTAAGTGATATTAAGAATATATATTTTAGATGAGGTATCAGAGGGAGATGTGCTGGGGAGCTGAGAAATATGAGGTCAAAGAGAGAATGGAGAACCAGATCCACAGCCTGCTTTGTATGTCTGTCTTATAGGCCAATGTAAAAATGTTGACTTTAACTCTAAATGAATTGTGTGTGGAATATAAGGATGTAGAAATTTAAAATAGCTTCATATTGAAAAAATGGTGTGTCTAGCTGCTGAGCAGAAATAAGGAGATCATTTGTGAAACTACATATTTCAAATGGTTGAAATCTAGTTATATTTAAGGAAGGATCAAAAGAATTTCCTGATGGATTGGATCAGGTGTGTGATAAGAAAAATATAAGTATGCATTAAGTTTTTATTCATTTTTATCCTTCTGCCCAAGCTGATATTCATTATTTCTGTTCTACAGACTGTTTCCAATGAATCACTAGAATTAGTTTTTAGTGTACTAAGTCACTTATTGTTTGGTATATGTATTTTGAATGGCCCTCTATTATAAATAGAGAGTTTGAACTTTAGCATAATCAGAGCTAGTTTATTTCTTTAACTTATTTCATTTTATTCTTTAGCAGCACATTCAATACACATAGTCTTCTATTCAGTTGAGATATAATATTCAACTATTCCATCTAATACTTCTTGCCACGCCTGTGGAATTCTTAATGATATGGTTTCTTGTTTTTGTTCAGTCACTACATTGTGTCTGACTCTTTGCAACTCCAAAGACTACAGCATGCCAGGCTTCTCTGTATTCCCTCTCTCCTGGGGTTGGGTTTTCTCAGATTCATGTCTATTGAGTTGGTGATACTATCTAAACATCTCATCCTCTGCTGCCCCTTTTAATTTGGCCTTCAATCTTTCCTAGCATCAGAATCTTTTCCAATAAGTCATCTCTTTGCATCAGGTGGCCAAAGTTTTGGGGCTTCAGCATCAGTCCTTCCAATAAATATTCAGGGTTGATTTCCTTTAGAATTGACAGTTTTGCTCTCCTTGAAGTCCAAGGGGCTCTCAGGGTCTTCTCCAGCACCACAATTCTAAAGCATCAATTCTTTGACACTCAGCCTTCTTTATGGTCCAACTCTCACATTTGTACATGTCTACTGGAAAAACCATACCTTTGATTATACAGACATTTGTCGGCAAAATGATCTCTTTGCTTTTTAATTCACTCTCTAGGTTTGTCATAGCTTTCCTTCTAAACAGCAAGCATCTTTTAATTTCATGGCTTCAGTCACCATCCACAGTGATTTTGGAGCCCAAAAAAAGAAAAGAAAAGAAAAGAAAAACTATTTCCACTTTTCCCCTGTCTATTTGCCATGAAGCAATGGGACCAGATGCCACGATCTTAGTTGTTTTGAATGCTGAGTTTCATGTCAATTTTTTCACATTATTCTTTCACCCTCTTCACTTTCTGCCATTAGGGTGGTATCATCTGCATTTAATTCCTCTTCACTTTCTGCCATTAGGGTGGTATCATCTGCATTTCTGTGGTTATTGATATTTCTCCTGGAAATCTTGATTCCAGCTTGTGATTCATCCAGCCCAGCACTTCTCATCATATACTCAGCATATATGTTGATTGAGCAAGGTGACAATATATAGCCTTGACATACTTCTTTCCCAATTTTGAGTTTGTCAGTTGTTCCATGTCTGATTCTGACTGTTGCATGTTGGCCTGCATACAGGTTTCTCAGGAAACAGATAAGGTGGTTTGGTATTCCCATCTCTTTCACAATTTTTGACAGTCTCTTGTAATCCACACAGTCAAAGGCTTTAGCATAGTCAATTAAGTAGAAATAGATGTTTCTCTGGAATTCTTTTGCTTTCTCCATGATCCAATGAGTGTTGGCAGTTTGATATCTGGTTCCTCTGTCTATTCAAAACCTAGTTTATGCATCTGGAAATTCTCGGTTCATGTACTGCTGAAGCCTAGCTTGAAGGATTTTGTGCATAACCTTCTAGCTTATGAAATGAGCTCATTGTACAGTAGTTTGAACGTTCTTTGGCATTGCTGTTCTTTGGGATTGGAATGAAAACTGACCTTTTCAAGTCCTATGGCCATTGCTGAGTTTTCCAAATTGGCTGACATACTGAATGCAGCACTTTAACAGCACCGTATTTTAGGAATTTAAATAGCTCAGCTGTAATTGTCACCTCCACTAGCTTTGTTTATAGTAATCCTTCCTAAGGCCCACTTGATTTCACAGTGTCAAGATGTCCTACTTTTGCATTTCAATCTCTTATGATGAAAAGGACATCTTCTTTTGGTGTTCTAGAAGACGTTGTATGTATTCCCCACATCAGTCAATTTCAACTTCTTCAGTATCAGTAGTTTGTCCATAGACTTGGATTACAGTGATGTTGAATGGTTTGCCTTGGAAATAAACTGAGATCATTCTGTCATTTTTGAGATTGCACCCAAGTACTGCATTTTGGACTCTTTTGTTGACTATGAGGACTACTCCATTTCTTCTAAGGGATTCTTGCCCACAGTAGGAGATATAATAGTCATCTGAATTAAATTCACCCATTCCCTTCCATTTTAGTTTACTGGTGTTGATGTTTACTCTTGCCACCTGCTGCTTGACCATGTCCTTGGACTTAACATTTCCAGCTTCCTATGCAATATTGTTCTTTACAGCATCAGATTTTACTTTCAGCACGAGACACATCCACAATGGAGCATCATTTCCACTTTGGCACAGCTGCTTCATTCTTTATGGAGCTATTTGTAATTGCCCTCTGCTCTTCCCAGTAGCATATTGGACATCTTCTGACCAGAGAGGCTCATCTTCTGGTGTCATTTTTTTTTTTTTGCCTTTTTGTACTGTACACAGGGCTTTCCAGGCAAAAATACTGGAGTAGGTTGCTATTTCCTCCTCCAATGGATTACATTTTGTTAGAATTTTTCACTTTACCTGTCTTGGTAGCCCTGCATGGCATGGCTCATAGTTTCTTTGAGTTACACAAGCCCATTCACCATGGCAAGGGTGGCAGTTTCTTAACATCTTATGCTGCTGCTGCTGCTAAGTCGCTTCAGACGTGTCCGACTCTGTGTGACTCCATAGACGGCAGCACACCAGGCTCCCCTGTCCCTGGGATTCTCCAGGCAAGAATACTGGAGTGGGTTGCCATTTCCTTCTCCAATGCATGAAAGTGAAAAGTGAAAGAAGTCTCTCAGTCGTCCCATGGACTGCAGCCTACCAGGCTCCTCCATCCATGGGATTTTCCAGGCAAGACTATTGGAGTGGGGTGCCATTGCCTTCTCCGTAACATCTTATAGTGTCTAATAATTACAGGGTAAGGAGCACATTCTAAAAGTGATATAGCTGGAAATATTATAAATATGATAAAAACATAAATATATAGACTCAAGAAAGCCAAACTTCAAACAGTAGATAAATTTGAAGTAAAGTATAGCAAGGCACATTATAATGAAACTGCCCAAAATCTGTGATAAAGATATTAAAAGCATCCAAAGACAGAACCACAAAGAAACATTGATGGAAGTGACAGCACATTTATCACTGGAAGCTAGGCAAGCAAAAGGAGAGGAGAACAGTCTCTTTAAACTGTTGGGGGAAAAAAAATGTCAACGTGAAATTTTATACTGGGAAAAAATCATTAAAAATGAAGGCAGAATAATGACTTTTTCAGACTTTCAAAAGTTGTAACAATATATCATGAGCATACCCATAGTTTAAGATGGTAAAAAAAAAAAAAAAAAAAAAAAACACACACACACACAACAACCTGCAGGAACATGCAAAATGATGCTTGATAGGAGTATGAATCTGTTCTTAGAGTCAGAAATGATGACTTTACTGGTAAATTCTAAAATTTTCTCAAAATTTAAATATTTGTAAATGATAATGAACTAGTTAAGTGCAGACAATAACAACATATTATGTGAAATGTATGCTACAACCAGAACTTTTGGTTGGGGAGATGTGCAAGTATATGAGTATAAAATTACTGAACTATAGGTTAAGTGTCATAATGTTCTTTGAAGGTAAATTGTAAGATAAAAATGTATAAATCATAATGTAATCTCTAAAATAACAACAACAAAAAAAAAGCTTCTAAACCAGAGATTAGAATTATACAATTTATTCAGTTATTCTCCCCCAAAAGGAAACTGTGTAAGGAAAAATAAAGAAGAGCTAGGATAATCAGAAAATAAAGAGTTAGATAATAGATTTATATCTAATCATATCACTAATTACATTAAATACAAATCATCTCAGTTCAAGTAAAAGACAGAGATTGTTTCAATAGATATACTTTTGCAAAGTGTGAAATAAAGTAAATTTTGTTCTCTGCCTCCAAGAATATAAATGTTTTTAACTCAAAATGAAACATTGAAGTTAATGTGAAATCTAAAATTCTAAAACTTTTGGAGACACAGAAGCATCCTTTGTGACCTTAGGTTGGATTAAGCAAATAAATTAGACTTCATCAAAATTAAAACCTCCTGTTCTTCAATAGATACTGTTAGAAGAATGAAAGATAAAACAAAGATTTGAAAAGCACTAATCATTTGTCTGATAAAGGACTTGTATCCTCAGTACCTAAAGATATTTTATAAAAGAGGATATATGTTCAGTGACAAAGTGAAAGTTAAGTTTCTTAGTCGTGTCCGACTCTTTGCGACCCCATGGACACCAGGCTCCTCCGTCCATGGGATTTTCTAGGCAAGAGAACTGGTGTGGGTTGCCATTTCCTTCTCCAGGGAATCTTCCAGACCCAGGGATCAAACCCAGGTCTCTTGCATTGTAGACAGACGTTTTACCATCTGAGCCACCGGGGACAAAGAAGCATATGAAAAAGGCTCAGTAGTTCTAGTCATTAAGAAAATACAAATTAAAACCACAATGAGATGTAGTAACACACCTACTTGAATAGCTACAGTTGAAAAGATTGACTATAATAATTGTTGGAGAGGAGAGACTCAAACACTTCTGTTGAGTATGTGAAATATAATTATACTAAATGATGGGACCCAGACAAAAAAGTACAGAATGTGTGATTCTATTTATATAAAATTCTAAGAAATGCAAACTGTGATACAGTGATAGGAAGATCAATGGTTTGCTGGGGATGTAGCAGGAGAGATGGAGACATTAAGGAGGAAATGATTACCTAGGGCATAAGAAAAGAGGGGAGTGATGTTCATGTTCAGCAACTTTATATTGTAATGATAGTTTCGTGGGTATACATATGCCATAACATCAAACACTTTGAATGCATGTGGTTTCTTACATATTAGTTACACCATAACAATACTGGTTTAATTTTTTTTTAAATATAAAGTGATTCACCTGCTTTTATTTATTTCTCCAAGTAAAGATAGTATTCTGCCTCCTCTGTCAGTGAGGCAAGATGGCCTATATTTAAATATATATATATATATATATATATATATATATATATATATATATATATATATATATATTTCAGGTACTTTTCTGATTTTTGTTAAGGAAATGTTTTCAGTTGGATTCTTTGATGTAATTCCACACTCACAGCCATAACATCATAACTACTTAAATTTCTAATTGTAGTTATGTATTTAATTTTTTTTTCTTTTTTAATTGAAGCAATGCTAAAAGAGGAGAGTGAAAAAGTTGGCTTAAAGCTCAGCATTCAGAAAACTAAGATCGTGGCATCTGGTCCCATCACTTCATGGGAAATAGATGGGGAAACAGTGTCAGACTTTATTTTTTGGGGCTTCAAAATCACTGCAGATGGTGATTGCAGCCATGAAATTAAAAGACGCTTACTCTTTGGAAGGAAAGTTATGACCAACCTAGCATATTAAAAACCAGAGACATTACTTTGCCAACAAAGGTCCATCTAGTCAAGGCTATGGTTTTTTCTGTGGTCATGTATGGATGTGACAGTTGGACTGTGAAGAAACCTGAGCACCAAAGAACTGATGCTTTTGAACTGTGGTGTTGGAGAAAACTCTTGAGAGTCCCTTGGACTGCAAGGAGGTCCAACCAGTCCATCCTGAAGGAGATAGGTCCTGAGTGTTCATTGGAAGGACTGATACTGAGGCTGAAACTCCAATATTTTGGCCACCTCATGTGAAGAGTGGACTCACTGGAAAAGACCCTGATGTTGGGAGGGATTGGGGACAGGAGGAGAAGGGGACAACAGAGGATGAGATGGCTGGATGGCATCACTGATGGACATGAGTTTGAGTAAACTCCGGGAGTTGGTGATGGACAGGGAGGCCAGGCATGCTGCGATTCATGGGGTCACAAAGAGTCAGACACAACTGAGCGACTGAACTGAACTGAACTGAAAGCGTGCTTATTGATTCTGTTATTCTCAGGTCATATTTGTATACCATCAAACATCAAGTTTAAATAGTCTCATGATATCTAACTGATCCTGTTTAATTCTGAGTAAATTAGTATCTCCTAAAATACCCAAATGTGGTGATACTAAACACTAAGTGACTTTCCCAGTGGCTCAACATTAAAGAATCCACCTGCAATGCAGGAGACATAGGAGACATGGATTTGATCCCTGGGTCAGGAAGAGGCCCTGGAGAAGGGCATGGCAACCCCCTCCACTATTCTTGCCTGGAGAACTCATGGAGGAGGCTGGTAGGCTACAGATCATAGGATTGCAAAGAATTGGACATGACTGAAGCAACTGAGCAAGATATATTAAATATTAAAAAGTGAAAGGGTTTTAACATGTAAACCAACTATACTCTGAAGAAAAAAATGTGAAAGAGTAAAGGATCCTAAATCTCTTTGTGATAAAGCTCCACAAATTATTAGGTCTTCTGTGAGTTACTTGTGCTCATTTTTGTCTGAAAGCCTAGTCCTGTGACTTTTTTTTTTTTTTTAATACCTTTTTCTGGTAAAGTTTAAAGTATAATCATGCAATCTAAAGCAGCATGTGCTACATCTACCTAAGGAACTCATTTACTGAGCCCTACCATTTGAACAGCAGGGAGCTAAGTTCCCTAAAGTGTCTCTAAGCATCTCAGGCTCACGGAGTCAAGAATAAATAAAACTCAGTTTCTGTGAAAACAAATACCTGCCAGATAAAGCTACTAATGGGTGGTTAACCATTGACAGTCCTGCCCCGTTTCCACGATACTAGTACTTTTTCACACTTAAATGTCAACTGTAGCAAGCTGTTGTAGGATATTTAGCTTAAAAGAAAAAGTTGTCCCTCAATCATCTCGTATTATTGTGTGAGAAGAGAGGATAAGGTAATCCAGTCAGAATATCAACGGAGAGAATGATGAAAAGTGGAAAGAGGAAGCCATCTTCAGATAAAACTATAATTCTTTTCAAATATAGGCAGGGTAGCCAATGCTGGCATTTTACCTCAGTACTTAAATACTATTCAAAGTGACAAATTAGTTTCACTTAATTGAACCATGCCATTTTATTATAGTTTTTTTTTTTTTTTGTACACAAGAGAATAAAATGCAGAGTAAGAATTCTTTCAACATAAAAGAAGTCTCATTTAGATAGAGTGTTGTGGGGGAAATGAGGTTTTTCCACTAGATAATTTTGTATCCATCGAACAGGAAAGAACAACTAACTTTGTCTTCTTAGGTGGAATTTAGTGAGAGGTCCTTTCCATGTACACATCTATGCATGAAGGGGAAGTGGAAAGCTAACAGTAAAGAGCTGGTGGAGGGTGAGGTTAGATGGAAGAAGGCAGGCTGTAGTCTCCACTTGTCCCTCAGTTTGTTTGAGTCTTCAAATTATGTAATACAGGTTACCATCAGTTTCTCAACCCCAAGGGCACAGCAGTTCCATGAGAGTGAGTCTGTCTACTTCTCAGAGACTATATCAGCATGAGACAAAGAAGTGTGTCCATCAAAGGAATGACAACATAACCCTGACAGCTCAGAGTATGTGTAACTTACTTTCCCAGTAATATCTTCAACACAAAAGGATTTATGTCAAACATGATCTATACCAGACTATAGGTTTTTAACAAATGATTGGAGGTCTTCCCTAACAAAGAAGGTAACAAGAGAAGTCAATGATGTTCATCAACAGAGAAGGACCAGGACCTAAGTGCACATTGACCCTTCCCTTACATAACACTGTTGCCCAAAGCTTCCCATGAACCCAGAGTAAAGAAAGAGGAAAACCTTCAAGAAGGGAGAACATCCTCTTATAAAGATGAAATTTTCATTTACTAGGTTGTGAACTAGATAATTATTTTTAACACCTGAAATTTTTAGTAAACAAAAATAAAAATAGGAAAAAAAATAAAGTCACAGAATTCAACTGATACCAGAATGAGTTAGAGCAAATTACCCTAGAATGAAGAGTAGAAAGCAAACATTTTGTTCTTCCATTCTAAGAAAAGCACAGTTCTTGGAATTTTCACATTCTAAATATCTCCCTTATTTGTTCCATTGTTTTACACTCAGAAAATTTCTTTAGTTTGAGCTTCTTAAACTCTTCTGTCAGGTCACAAATTCTTAACCTTCAGTCTCAGTTTTTTCAGTCCACTCACTGTTCATATGGGGTTTGGAATTTAGGGGTAATGAAGAAATAGTAGTCATTAAAAAAATTGCCTTCTTTTAGAAAGTATCATGATTAGTTTTTCTTTTTTAATATAATGAATGTTAAGGAATTTACTGAAAGTGAAACTGCAAATGAAAATCTTTATCTGTATTTCATGCTGAATGTACATTAAATTATGTGTAAAAAACCATTAGTTGAACCCACTACTGGTTTGAAATTCTGTGAAAATTTGAGACATCAGAATAAAGTTTATGTCAACATGAAGAATATTTTTGCTGAGTAAAGTCCAGTTCTTCATTTATTTGACTTAGTTATAAGAAAAACGGCCTATAGAGATCTACAACTGCAAACTGTCATTTAAGTATCTGTGCTGTATGTTCATTCATTTAATTTTATTTTTTAAATTTTATTTAACTTTTAATTTTGAAGTAGTTTCAGATCTAAGCTGCAAAATTAGTTGAGAGTTCACATATGCCCTTCACCTAGCTTTTCCAAACAGCATCTTGTCTAATAGGATTACAATGATCAAAACCAGGAAGATAGCATTGATATAAAACTACTAAGTAATCTGTAGATCAGATGCAGATCTTTTGATATGTCTCTCTAATGCCTTTTTTTGTGTGTAAAGGCATTTGTCATGTCGTCTCAGTTTCCCTTATTCTGGAATATTCCTCAGTCTATTTTTGTCTGTGAACTTGACATTTCTAAACAGCACCAGCCAGTTATTTTGTACAAATTCTGTTTTTGTCTGTTTCCTCAATTAAATTCATGTTGTACATCTCTGTACCATTTATTATATAATATTTTACAATATATTCTTTCCATTACTTTATACTGATCTCCTGTCAAGCTGTAGTGGATGAAAAATTTGTGCCCTCTACCTTCCTAGGTTCCCTGACTAGGGCCCTATAAGGTAAACTGAAAAAAGATGGATTAGCAAGAGAAAAACAGATTCAAGTTAATTAGCATGTGCAGTGTGCATTCATATGGGAGAAACACATGCTCAAAGGAGTGATTAGAACTTGGGTCTTATATAGCAGTTTAAGCATATTAAGAAATGCATTATAAACATTTCTAGAAAGAAAAATTATTTTGTAGAGAAGTGACAAGATGAAAGAAGTTTGAGCTTCTGGGATGGCAAACATGGAAACAAATACATAGAGAAAGCAATGGTAGATCAGGGCTAGTAGGTAACTTTTGTTTGTGTATGCTCTTTCGAGATGTCTAACTTTTGATGATAACTTTGTCATCCCCTTCTTGGGCCTTAAAGTGGTGTTAGGGGCTAGACTTTCATCAGGAGAATTTATATTCTGCTTTCATGTAGAGGAGGGATGGACAGAAAGCTCATATTGGAATTGCTTTCTCAAGTGCCTTCAGCTCATAATAATCCTAAGCCAGAGTAGTTTATTTTTGGATAGCATAGTCTGAATCCCTTTAAAGCTAATCTGAAACAGTAATAATTTATTGTATTTTAATGTTTCATGTAAATGTGCTTGTTTTTTAAAAGATAGTTACCATAAAGAAAACACTCTTTTGTGTAATTTTAAAAACATGTTAATTAAAAAAAGAACTGTGCAGTTGAAAGAAATTATTTGTAGTGTATATATTTAGAGATAACTAAGAATCAGTTTATTAATAATAGGAATTTGAAGAACATTCCATGTGTTCTTCATCACATTTTCCACTCTATGGAAAATAAAAGCTGCATTTATATTTTTTATTGATATTTTACAATTGTTTCTCAACTGCATTTCATTTCTTGCTATTGTAAGTTTGAGATAGAACCTCAATGTTGTAAAACCAAAGGGATATTTGTCTAAACTGCTTGTCCAATTGACTGATCCTTCTTAACATTATTTACGAAACAGAAGATTTGTCAGGCCAGGCTGTTTATTATAATTGAATTAGTAAAGAATTTAAAATGTTTTAAATGAATGAAATGCATTCCCAGAAAAGGAGAAATAGTTCAGTTTTTCAAAATACATTTCTCCCCAGCCCGAGAAAGAGGGATCCTCTGTGGAATTAGGAAAGGAAGAAGCCCTAACACACCTTTCTTCCTAGGTGGCTCAGTGGTAAGGAATCCATCTGCAATGTGGGAGACCTGGGTTGTATCCCTGGGCTGGGAAGATCCCCTGGAGGAGGGAATAGAAGCCCATGCCAGTATTCTTTTGTCTGGAGAATCCCACGGACAGAGGAGCCTAGTGGGTTACAGTCCACTAAGTCACTACTTAGTGACTAAATAGCAGCAACAACCAATCCTAAAAGTCCTGGTTGAATTAAAGAGCCCACCACATTGTATAGACAGGAGTCAGAAAACCAGACTTTGAATTGGAAGCCAGTGACAACCAGAAACACAAACCACAATGCAATCATTTTTAAAGCAGGTAGAGCAGCAGTGGAGCAGTACCGTGTCCTCAGGGAGGCAGTGGCAGCAGTGCCAGAAAATGTGATAGATGACTTTCAAAGACGTTGCCTTTGGACAGCACTGCTGCCTCCCTGGGCAGAGGTGGTGTGTCCTCACAGCAATGTCCTAGAGCATAATGTTTGCTGTGACCTCTGATGTTACCCCTCTTCTTTTTCTTGCACTATTGTTCATGCAAACTTCTGTAGCTTTCTCTGCATTTATGTACTACTATAAGTTGTTTTTCGAAGAAGGCAATGGCACCCCACTCCAGTACTCTTGCCTGGAAAATCGCATGGACGGAGGAGCCTGTTAGGCTGCAATCCATGGGGTTGCTAAGAGTCGGACACGACTGAGCGACTTCACTTTCACTTTTCACTTTCATGCATTGGAGAAGGAAATGGCAGCCCACTCCAGTGTTCTTGCCTGGAGAATCCCAGGGACGGGGGAGCCTGCTGGGCTGCCGTCTATGGGGTCACACAGAG